>NW_024750852.1:2299146-2306937 GCF_018991925.1 Homarus americanus
TTCTAACTTCAATATCAAGAATAATATGGATCTGGTTGATAAACTCAATAACTTACACATTAATTATGATTTTAAACTGGTCAGCTTTGATGTAACATCACTCTTTACAAAGGTCCCAGTTGATGATTTACTAGAGTTCCCCATAGATTCCCTGGATGATATTTCACTGCCCGTCTCGAAAGACGACTTCATCGAACTCATCAAACTATGTATTAAGGATTGCAAATTCGAATTCAATGGGGAATATTATGCTCAAACATTTGGTATGGCAATGGGTAATCCACTCTCACCTGTATTAAGCAACCTATATATGGAATTCTTTGAAAAGAAACTATTAAGTAATATTTTACCACCCTCAGCAGTCTGGTTTAGATATGTTGATGATGTATTATGTCTCTGGCCATGTAATGAGGACCTAAAAGCTTTCCTGCCACAACTTAACAACTTAGCCCCTCGATCAAATTCACTGTGGAATTAGAGCAAGACTGTAAATTGCCATTCCTAGACTGTCTGATACACAGAATAGGTAACACTTTTAAGTTCAGTATCTATAGAAAACCAACTAATGTGTGTTCATACATTCATTATTATTCTGCCCACCATAATAAAGTCAAACAGTCAGTATTTTCAACAATGTTTTTACGTGCCTTGAGAATTTGCAGTCCGGAATTCATCGATGAGGAATACAAATATATATATAATATTGGCTCAAACCTTAAATACCCTAGATCTTTCATAGACAAATGCCTAAACATTATTAAGAAAACTCTTTATAGAACTGATCCCAAGCCCACCCATGACCATAAGAATATCTTAATATTACCATTTCACAAAAATTTCTCACACATTCCTTCACAACTAAAAACCTGGAACGTCAATGTGGCATTTAAAAACTCATGCACCGTTAAACAAATGTTAATCAAGAACTCCCCCAACAACACAATTGGTTGCATTTATAAAGTTCCTTGCAAGGAATGTAATATGCTTTACTTAGGCCAGACAGGTAAAGATCTTGCAACTAGAATTAAACAACACAAATACAGTGTTAGGACAGGCCTGGAATCCAATGCTCTGTTTGTTCATTTGAGGGATAACAAGCATTGCATTGACTGGGATAATGCCTCCTCAATATTACCTTATAATTCAATTGATAGTAGGAACATCATAGAATCTAGTCTTATTAAACATACCGAAGCATTCAACATGAATTTGAGTAACGGCATGTACAAGCTGGACAATTTTGTAATTAAGAAGATTTGTGACCAGGTGAGAAGGCCGGGTCACCTGACCATCTGACCTGACCACCAACCGCTGTGTGCTATTTAAAGATTAGTAGGGTCATTACCTAATACCTGACCATTGTGGACCTGGTCTCACCCTTCTCTGTATATATACACCTTGATTTGTATTTCTCTCTCTAGTCTGTGAATTACACGAAAGCGCTTGGGAACTTCGTGTTTTCTTCTTTCCTTGTGGTTATCAGCATATACCTAGATCACGCTCACCTACAGTGATTTACTTGCATATATATATATATATATATATATTTCATTAGCCCAATAAAGCACGCGGACTTCTACACACAATCAACAGGTTGAGGTATTGATTATATATATATATATATATATATATATATATATATATATATATATATATATATATATATATATATATATATATATATATATATATATATATATATATATATATATATATAAATATATATATAACAAAATATATGTACAAAAAATAAATGTTAAATGAATTATTTATGGTGCATTAGGGTACTGGTCACTTCAGACACAAAGACGGGCTATAAATAGCCTTCTTTATCTCCCCTCCATCTCACCCTGAGCCAGAGGGAAGGGTCATGGTAAATAACATTTGTTTGCTTATTTTCCATTTACTTGAAATAGATTTACCGAATTATTTGTTTATTTATTTAAAAGTCATTTACTGAATATTCTATGTAAAAAATAAATTTTAAATTAATTACACCGGTCAACACAATTTTTCTGGCACAAGGTTTTTAAACGGATTTTAAGTAAATTTGGGGTCCAGAATCCAAATATGACTTTGGTTTTTGTCTATCACATCAGGTTTTTGAGATATACCATATTGCACTTTTGCTGGGAAACGTAAACTTTTGGATCAAAATTGACGGTTTAAACATGTATACATAAATTTTTTCAGCATTATAATTTGTATTTTTCTATAACCAAAAATTGTTAATATCAAATTGGAAAGTTAATGCACATATAATATTCAAATGTAACATTGAAGGGTGAAAAAAAAAAATTAATGTACGGTAGAAATAGTGCAAGTATTAAGATCAAGTTACAGTTATATAAACTTCCTCTTTTTGGCCGATCTCTTATGTACAGCTTCTGGAATGTCTCTCATCAAACTCCAGCAGTAGTCCGCCATCATGTTCGAGTCCCATCGACCTTGGTAACGTTCTTCCATTACTTTAATGTCTTGATGAAAGCGCTCCCCTTGCTCCTCGCTCACTTCTCCCAGATTTTCTGGAAACTCGTCCAAGTGACTGTGTAAGTAGTGAACCTTGATACTCATTCTGCATCCAAGTGCTTGTAAACTTAAGAGCAGCTCTTCCACAATTTCTTGATAGTTGTCCGCTTTCTTGTTCCCTAAGAAGTTCCGCACCACATTAGAGAAAGCATTACAAGTTCTTGCCTGTGCCTCAGTCATTGTTGCAAGGAAGTGTGGGTCTCTGAGTAGTGTTCTTATTTGAGGTCCATCAAAAATCCCTGCCTTTTTCTTCTCGTCGCTAAGACTTGGAAAGGTTGAGCATATATATCTGAAACACTCTCCACTATGATCAAGAGCCTTGATGAATTGCTTCATGATACCAAGTTTTATGTGCAGAGGAGGAAGGACAATGTTTTTCCTGTCAACCAGAGGATCGTTAATGATATTCTTGTCACCAGGCGTCAAACTATGTCTTGGTGGCCAATTCTTTTTCACCCAATGGTCTGCTGTAGCCCTGCTGTCCCAGTAGCACAGAAAACAGGGGTATTTTGTGTACCCTCCTTGCTGGCCCAATAGAAAGTTTACCATTTTCAAGTCCACACAAATTAACCATTCATGAGCATTGTATTGCAACCTCTCTAGAACAGTCTTAATGTTTTCATACTCTTCTTTAATTTGTACAGAATGTCCGATTGGAATTGAACCATACTTGTTTCCGTTATGAAGAAGAACACATTTCAAGCTCCTTTTAGAACTGTCAAAAAAAAGTCTCCAATCCTTACTATCATATGCTGGTAGTCCCATGGAGAGAAGACGTCCTTCTACATCATTACAAAAAACAAGCTGGTCATATGAATGAAAGTACTTCCGCAGTTGCTCTTCTCTGTTGCGATAAAAGGAGACACTCGTGCCAGGTTTTAAGAGTCGTTTCTCTTGAAGCCTGGAAGCTAACAATTCAGCAGACTGTTTTGGCAAATTTAGATCTCTGACCAGATCATTCAATTCTGACTGAGTAAACAACGTTGGCTTTTCACAATCTTCACCATATGGCTTGAAAAGATCAGTCTCTTCATCTTCATCAGTAGAAACAGGTGAATTCCGGTCTATATCCTCAATCTCTGGTAGCTCAGTAAATTCTGGCACGTTACGTGATGGAGCAAATCTGAGATCAGATTTGGATTCAGCACCTTAAAGTTAGTAAAAAACAGTTAAAAGGTTTCATGCCAGAAAAAAAAATATTTTTTTTGTAGACCAGTGTTATTTATAGGAGATAAGTATTATGATCAGTAAATATATGGTATTACTGGCCACTTCAGACACAAAGATGGGATAAAAATAGCCCATCTCCCCCTCTTCTTACAGCTGCCAATGGGAAGCGTCTTGGTAATTAAATTTGATGTTTATTTTCATTGTTTGTCTAATTTATCATGTATCAAAGTAATATTACTAAAAATTTTGTAGGTAGTAGGCAGCTACCAAACAGGGAGGTACTACCGCCTGGGAAGATATTGTAAGCATAATGTGTTGTCTAATGGTAGACCCTGCTGCCATATGGCATCATGAAAATTGTGACCAAGTCCCAGGTTCAGCGCTGACCTGACTTTCTGCCTCATTTACACACAATTGCAGTTTGAATTGTTCCTCTAACTTTGACAACACAACATACATACAGTATATTATTTCTCACTTTTGATCTTTTTTTTACTTTTTGTATTTATTTATGGTTAGTTACTTTAAATAAGGCCAATTCACTTCAAGTAATGGCATCAAATGTTACCAGCTGGTGTAGTGTAAACACTAGTGACGTCACTTAAGCGTCTGTATTTAACTGTCGGTAGTTTCAAGAATTAATGCAGTCATTTACTGAATATTCCTTGTAAAAAAATAAATTTTAAATTAATTATTTATAGGAGATAAGTATTATTATCAGTAAATATACCGATATGCATTACTGACCACCTCCACGGCTAAAAATAGCCCAATCTCGCGGTCACTTTCCCTTTCTTGTCTCCTCACTGGCAAATGGGGGGGGCGTGGGGAGGGGTGTGTGATGATAGCTGTGTTTATTACAGGGGTATAATGTTCTTTTACGGTATGTTAGACAGGTTTATAATACATTTTTATTATTTTAATATACCGGTAATCTTAATTTGAATCCAGCTTGCCAAATGTAAGTTTCAGTATAAAATAATTAGTGGTAGGACCTTGTGAGTGGCTTACGATGTTTCCATCACCACTCTTGACACACTAAACCACAATATTTAAGAGGTAAGAATTTTATACCTGGTGATTAAGACGACCCCCTAACTTTGGGCAGATATTTTTAATGTTCAAATTCCGTCTTATAAGCCGAGATATACGGTATATAATTTTGTAACTTCTGTATAGTAAAACACTTAATCTTTTGTTTTGCATTTGTACAGGTACACTTACTGTACAGTAATAAGACAAATGTAATGATATCGTACATAAATAAAATCCGAGTCACTTAAATTTATTCATTCCTAACAATTAATTACAAATTTTATAATCACACCAAAATACAAACTCCAGCATTTTCCCATATTCAGGCTTCATACCTGCCAAAGGATAAACACGACTTTTCCATCATGTTTGAAAAAAAACCTCAATTGTACTGGAATACAGTAAAACTATTTTAGCACTACAGTAGAACGTCGATATAACACGTGATACGTCCCAAGAGAGGTCGCTTTAAACTGAATTCGCACTAAATCGAAGTGTTGTTTCAATGGAATAATTTAGTTTGGTACTTGAGAGAAACACAAAATACTAAAAAGACTGAGAGTCCCTTCTCCTAGAATAAACAAAACATTGTTTTTTGTAGTATTATGTTGAAACAAACACTCATAAATCAACACAGCTAAAATTATGGGATGTGAAATGGTCTGTTTACTAGCCATCAGCTGATGGGAAGATTGTGGGGGGGGCGGGGTGAGGTGATATGTTTGACAGTTGATGCCAAGGTCTAGTGCTTATATATTTATCTGTCCTTAAGGGTGCCTTTAAGTTTTCTCATATAAAATGTCACTGAATTGACATGTTTTAATTAATTTTATTACAAAGGGCTAAATTTTTTATCTCTTGTGCAAAATATATGACCTTTATATTCAAATTATTCGCTGTCTTGCAAGGATTCTAGCAATGCAAATTATATTCACCTAACTTTAGTCTGTGATATTATATAAGATAAAAACTATAGGCCTATAACCACCAAACCCTGGCTGGGAAGATGGGGGAGAGGGAAGGAGAGGAGGTGACATGTTTGACAGTTTCGCCAAAGGTCTAGTGAAGTATTTATTTGTTTATTTATGTCCTTTAGATTGAGTTTTTGTTTTTGGTTATATAATGTCACAGAAGTGACCGGGGAGAATTTAATTTACACTGCTGGAATTCTTATAAGATAGTGAATAATTTGAATATAATCAGGCTATAGTTTGCACTAGACAAAAATTTTAGTACCCAGTAATCATTTAGTACATTATTTTGGGTACAAGTACAGTACAGATTTGCCCTTAGGACAGTGTAGCGTGCCCAGAGTAACATTAGGCGCGAATTTTAAAATATAATGCGCCAGATTGACTCACACAAATTAAGAAAGATTCGCTTTGAATTAAATCATTGTCCTTAATTGTGGGTGTCGCTTTAAATCAATAATCTTAAATTGAATCACTTTAAATCGACATTCTACTGTACTGCAATAGTCATTTGAAAATTGCACCTACTGTACTTGTTTTTCTTTCTTTTTTTTGGGGGGGGGGGGACATAATTCAGGCATTAAAGGATTAAATATGTTAGGACTGTAAAATATAATCAGGGATTAACCTTTTTGCCGGCCGCTTGTGCACTCCAAATCTCGCCTGTAGACCAGCCGATGATGCAAATTGTGTCATCAAAAATGCATTGATTTTTCTTTAATCTATTTTTTCATTTACCATTTATGAATAAAATTATGCAAATCTCTTCTTCTTTTTTATTGAGTTACAAAGTTAAACAATCTGACTAAGTGGTGAAAGAACAAAATAGTTGTACAAATGATATGGGATAGCTGAAAATGAGTGTGGAATGATAATATCTTATGTGCCAGTGTGGCTTATGGTCATGGGAGACATCACACTGCAAACGGTCTGCTTAGTAACGCAAATAGAGTCATCGGCCGATGAAAAGGCTAACATCCTCAGGACCGTATATAAGAGTACTTACCAAGGGGGTCCATCCTGCATTGTCTTTTGTATTTGGGTTTGCTCCTTCTCCCAGTAGATGAAGCACTCTCTCATTTTCTCCCTGTTGGCAAATAGTTTGGATTTTTTTTAGGATCTCTCTCTCTCTCTCTCTCTCTATAATAACAAATTCAGTGAGGTTGATGAGTCAGAAGACCGAGTCAATAACAGTTTCCCAATCCAGTATGTGTGTGTGTGTGTGTGTGTGTGTGTGTGTGTGTGTGTGTGTGTGTGTGTGTGTGTGTGTGTGTGTGTGTGTGTGTGTGTGTGTGTGTTTTACAGTCAAAATTTGGGAAATTAGGTCAGCTGTTATAGAAAAAATCTTTTACATCATAAGACAACTTTTGAAGGATATATATATATATATATATATATATATATATATACAGTGGGGTATGCTATAACGAACGTAATTGGTTCCAGAACCTCGTTCGTTATAGCATTCGTTCGTTATAGGATTAATCCGTTCCAGGCCCCCAAATACCACCACTTAACACTGAAAAAATTGTGTGGAAAATGTAAAAAATACGGTACTTAATCTTACCTTAGTGTTATTCAGCATGCAGGTACCCCTAAACACTGGCACATCACTATCACTTCCACTGGGAGTCTTGGCTTTAAGGTCCTCAAACAATTGTTTAGCCTTCTCACAAATTATAGCTTCACTAATGTTACCACCTGCCATTTCTTTCTCCTTTATCCACACTAAGAGTAAATTTTCCATCTCTTCAATCACATTACACTTTGCTTTGCTAAGTCTAAAGATTCCCTTAGCCACTTGCACAGTTTTTAACTCCTCTTTATTCTTCAAAATCGTACATATAATCGATTTAGCCATCCCATATTCATCACTAAGTTTCACAATGCTTCTTCCATTCTCACGTTTCTTTACAATTTCTTTCTTAGTTTCAAGGGTTATTAGCTTTCTCACTCGCTTTGGACGACTCATTGTTACAATTGTATACTTGTATAACAAAATAGTTATACAAATAATGCGAATTTCCACATCAAAAGACGAAATTTCAACAATAACAGTGGTGCACTGGCTACACAATGAGACAAA
>NW_024750852.1:2307037-2332037 GCF_018991925.1 Homarus americanus
AAAACTGAACTACACACAGGTATCTCCTGATAAATCTGGACATAGGGGCCAGTTTTTTAGGGGAGGGCAGCAAAAGTAGCACAGTTTTAACATTCACGGGGTATCTCTATTACCTAACCCAGCATCTTAAGGCAATAATGTTACATTTCCATATTCTCAGAAATAAATAGTAGTTTTCACAAGCGTAATGCATTTCAATGTAAATTAGGATAAACTACATGTAAACAAAAGAATTTACCTAACCTTCCGATGTTCAAGATATATTTTCGTTTTTTAGTAGTTTTTGGTTTAAATACTCTTATATTAGTGATATTCTTTCATACTGTGCTTGATATAATACATTCACGAAATGTAATATTTTGCAACTACAATGCTGATGTCAACACAGCGTGGTTAGCGAGACTCACTGGTGAGGCTATCGTGTGTGTGTGTGAGGTTCTTGAGGCGAGGCGGTGTTGATTGCGAGTTGAATGGCGCGATTTGAATGTACTTCAATTACTTTAATGTACAGAATATTCCTCCGGCAATCGCGTTTTGCAAATCGTGTATGCTGCAGCGTATGTTCAGGGCCGACTGTACTATCAACCCGTCTGGTTCGAGATATGCTAGGGACTGTCAGTTGGTTGAAAATGTTCGGGGAGCCACCAGACTGGTGCCTGCGCCGGCACCTCAATCTAGCCTGATAGATTGGCGCCTGAACGCCTAGATTCATGGATGATAGAGTGGTAGTAACTTCGACAGGAGGCTGCAATGCACAGGCCAACCGGCGAACTCCTTATTTTCTTATGTTCTAGCTTATACTATAGGCGGACAGGCGACCTAATTGGGGTGTATAAGCATCTCCAAGGGCACTGCTCAATTGAGTGTCCTTACTTGGAGCTGGAGGGCGCTCGCCCACAAAGGTGTCAAAACTCAAGATTGAAAGCATAGGTCCAGAAAACTGTGAGGCAAACTTTAGGGGTGAGAGTTGTGAACTCTTGGAACAAACTACCAGAAAGTGTTGGCTGTTTCAAGACAGACTTGACCACCACTGGAACAGGTTCATTTACATTCAGGAGCCAGTGCATGGCCAGTACTTGCCAACAGTGTGTAACAGAGCGTGACCTATAGCCCAAGCGGTTAGCAGAGCTGATCAGTGGTGAAGAGGATAAAGTAAAAGTAAAAAGTAAAGTAAGGAATAAAATGATTAAAGCAAAAAACAATTGTATAAACATCAATGATGTAAATATTGTGGATTTGTATTTTTACTCCATGAAGACAAAACTTGGTCTTCACCACAAGTTAACTCTGGTCAACAACTTTCTTAATACCACTTACTAGTCACTAATGGATAACACCTGGTAAATTCACAAGTTATATCCCTGCCATAGGTTTAATTATATCTATAAATGCCGATATTGAGGCGTCTTGTGATTTTTCCTTTCCCAGAAATTAAAATACCATCAAACACATGATTTGGTTAGGTTAGGTTGAATCACAAATTGTTATTTCCGAAATTAAAACCTCACCGCCGGACACATGATTTGATTAGGTTAGGATCACAAATACACTGACAAAAATATAAATTTCTTGTAAAAATAAACTGCAATTTTGCAGTAAGTTCTAAAATGTCTCAAAGCTAATTTTTTACTACAAACTGTATTTAACCATAAATAAAAGTACCACATTCTTATAACCAAATTTCTTTTACTTCAATTAAATAAAAAAATCTTTCCCAAAATAAAATGACTCAAAATCCACCTTGGTTAATATATAAGACTAACCCACAGGGCTGCATAATGCGATGCTGCTGTATCATCTCCGTCCAGAAAATGTCTCAAATATCACTGGTACAGTAAGTCTGTTTCTGTTTTAATATGCGGGAAGTTAAGTTAGGTAGGTGTGTTTGGTTAGGTCTGTCCTTCATAACCACAAATGTTAAGTAGCATTTATTTAAAAACATCCATTTTACTAACATTACACAAACAGTGTCCTACAGAGAGTTCTGCTATAACCGTTGTTTGACAGCGTTAGCTCTAGCGATTGATGAATAAGAGAACATATTTGTAAGCAGGAGCGTTGCTCTTGATTCCTCGACGATTCCCTTGAGCGGTTGTTGTGGCTTGGCGAGGTTATGCAGTGTTTACAGTTCCGTTAGACATCACATGTTCATTGATTTATAGTGTGATGCTTGAACAATTACGAAATAATTTACCGTATATCTCGGCCCATAAGGAGAATTTGAACCAAAAATTAGCCCAAAGTTGAGGGGTCGTCTTAGCACCAGATATAAATTCTTACCTCTTAAATATTGCGGTTTAGCGTGTCAAGAGTGGTGATGGAAACATCGTAAGCTCTCAAGGTCCTACCACTAACATACTGAACTTACATTTGGGAAGCTGGATTAAAATGAAGATTACGGTATATTAAAATAATAATAATGTATTAAAACCTGTCTAACATACCGTAAAGAACAATATACCCGGTAATAAACACGGCTGCTATCATCACCCCCCATTTGCCAGTGACAAGAAAGGAAAATGACCTTGACTGTGACCGCCTGTAGCTATTTTAGCAATCCTTGTGTTAGAGGTGGTCAGTAATGCATATCTGTATATTTACCCATCATAATACTTATCCCTAAAATAATTCATTTAAAATTTATTTTTTTAAAAATTATTCAGTAAATATTTCGTTAATCCTTGAAACTACGACAGTGGTAAATTTAGGATATAAATGATTGAACAGAAGTCACGTCATGGATTCAGGTTTGGTCCTAATTATCACCATAAATGTCTGGTCAACTTCACCTACCAGGTATAATGGTAGCCTCCTTTTTATGAAACAAGTATATAAATTAAAAATACTTGCGTTTAATATATTACAGTATATTATAAATAAATAAATAAACAAATACTATTCAGCAAATCTATTTTAAGTAAATGAAAATATTTTACTCACACCAACATTAGTTCAGTTAAATAACGGCTTATGTGATCACTAATTAAACACCAGCCGGTAAATTTGATGCCAATACTTGAAGTGAATTGACATTATTTTAAATAACAACCATAAATAAATGCAAAAAAAAAACAAGGTGAGAAAATTATATTGTATGTATATTTTGTTGTCAAGAAGAGAAACAATTGAAACTCTGCAATTGTGTGTAAATGAGACAGAAAGATAAATCAGCAACCTAAGACTTGGTCACAATTTTCGTGATACCATATGGATGAGATCTACCATTAGACAATACTGTACATTATGCTTCAATATCTTCCCAAGCGGTAGTATCTCCCTGTTTGGTAGCTGCCTAAAAATTTTAGTAATATTACTTTGATACAACACTGATAAATTAGACAAACAATGAAAATAAACAAACAAAGAGATTTACCAAGACCTCTCTGAGAACAGAGGATGAGGGGGAAGGAGGAGGGGAGATAAGACGCTATTTATAGCCTGTCTTTGTGTAGAAAGTCGACCACAAGAATAATTCATTTAAAATTTAACTTTTTACATAGAATATTCAGTACATGACTGTGATTATAAAATGTTGTGAAAAAAAAAAAAAAAAAAAACATATATATATATGTATGTATATATATGTATATATATATATATATATATATGTATATATATATATATATATATATAATAATAATAATATGTGTGTATGTATGTATGTATATATATATATATATATATATATATATATATATATATATATATATATATATATATATATATATTAATGCCCGTTACGCGGTCAATAGAACTGGCCACCCCCAAACTCCACTTTTTCCGACCACCAATACCTATTTGTAGTAAAAACTAACATCTAAATTTTATGATGGTATGCTCACACAATTAATATTTGAGAAATACAGTTAGCCAGTTAATGTCATTCAAATAATGGACTCCATCCCCTCTTCCCAGCTCACTGCCCTACCTCTCTGAGAAATGATTGGGTGAAACACTAGATTTTAACGTTTAGTAATAAATAATACCTCAGACTAAAGTTGAGGATAATATAATTGACATTTTCTGGATTCCTTGCAGGTCAGGGAATATTTTGAATGTAAACTTATATATTTATAAGAATAAAATACTTGCTTTTGTTAAAACCAAATTATTACATTAGCTCTAAAATTTGTATGTCATGCAAAATCCGTGTTTATATTCAAAATGATCATCATATTGTAAAAATTCCAGCAATGTAAATTATATTTCTGGTCGAATAATTTATGAATTTTATGAGCTAAAACAAATATCTTCGATAATAATAAAAAAAAATATTCTTCACACACTATCTGTCAATCAAAAACCCCAACTTGCCTCCCCCCCCTCCTCCACACTCACACCAGCTGGTCAGTCGGTCTCAACCCTCCCCCTCCACCCCACCTTCCTCCCTACCAGAAATGTTGGGTGAAAATACTGATTTTAACTTTTAATAAATAATACCTCAGACTAAAAGTTAGGATAATATAATTGACATTTCTGGATTCCCTGCAGTTCAGGGAATATTTGAATGTAAACTTCATATATTTTGCACAAAAGATAAAATATTTGCTTTGTGTAAACAGAATTATTACATTAGATCTAAAATTTGTATGTCTAATGCAAAATCCACGATGTTTATATTCAAAATGATCACCATATTGTAAGAATTCCAGCAATGTAAATATATATTCTGGCTGGAAGTAATTTGTATGAATTTTATGAGCTCAAAATATCTTCAGCAAATAAACAAAGAAATATTCTTCAAGGACACTATGTCAATCAAAAATACTCCGCCCTAGCTAGTTCTGTCCCTCCCTACCAGAAGCTTTGGGGAAAAATAGTATATTTACATTTTTAGTAATAAATAATAACTCAGACTAAAGTTAGATAATATAATTGACATTTCTGGATTCCTTGCAGGTCAGGAAATATTTTGAATATAAACTATATATTTTTGTACAAAATATAAAATATTTGCTTTGAGTAAACCAATTATTACATAAGATCTAAAATTTGTGCTTACTAATGCAAAATCCATGATGTTTATATTGAAAATGATCATCATATTGTAGAAATTCCAGCAATGTAAATTATATTCTGGCGGGTAATTTGTATGAATTTTATGAGGCTAAATAAAAAAAAAATTATACTTCACAGCGATATGAGTAGATGCATGAGAAAGTGAAAATCCGTTCTGCAAGGTAACTAAGCGTAAATGAAAATCATGAAAGTGAAACCGATAAAGCGGGTAATACTCTGTGTAATTGTGTGTGTGTGTGTGTGTGTGTGTGTGTGTGTGTATATATATATATATATATATATATATATATATATATATATATATATATATATATATATATATATATATATATATATATATATATATATATATATATATATATTAGTACCCCGCTTAACGCGGTCAATAGAGACTGGCCCGACCCCCAAACTCCACTTTTTCCGACACAATACCTATGTTGTAGTAAAAATAACATCTAAATTTTATGATGGTATGCTCACACAATTAATATTTGAGAGAAATACAGTTGCCAGGTTAATGTCCATTCAAATAATGGACTCAAATCCCCCCCCCTCTTCCCAGCTCACTGGCCCCTACCTCTCTGAGAAATGATTGGGTGAAACACTAGATTTTAACGTTTAGTAATAAATAATACCTCAGACTAAAGTTAGGATAATATAATTGACATTTCTGGATTCCTTGCAGGTCAGGGAATATTTTGAATGTAAACTTCATATATTTTGCACAAAAGATAAAATATTTGCTTTGTGTAAACCAAATTATTACATTAGATCTAAAATTTGTATGTCTAATGCAAAATCCATGATGTTTATATTCAAAATGATCATCATATTGTAAGCATTCCAGCAATGTAAATTATATTTTGGTCGAGTAATTTGTATGAATTTTATGAGCTAAAACAAATATCTTCAGTTCATAAAAAAAAAAATATTCTTCACGACACTATCTGTCAATCAAAGTACCCCACCTTGCCTCCCCCCCTCCTCACACTCACACCAGCTGGGTCGGTCCGTCCTAACCCTCCCCCCACCCCCCACCTTCTCTATCTACCAGAGAAATGTTGGGTGAAAATACTAGATTTTAACTTTTAGTAATAAATAATACCTCAGACTAAAGTTAGGATAATATAATTGACATTTCTGGATTCCTTGCAGGTCAGGGAATATTTTGAATGTAAACTTCATATATTTTGCACAAAAGATAAAATATTTGCTTTGTGTAAACCAAGTTATTACATTAGATCTAAAATTTGTATGCCTAATGCAAAATCCATGATGTTTATATTCAAAATGATCATCATATTGTAAGAATTCCACCAATGTAAATTATATTCTGGCCGGGTAATTTGTATGAATTTTATGAGCTAAAACATATATCTTCAGTAAATAAACAAAGAAATATTCTTCAAGGACACTATCTGTCAATCAAAATACTCCGCCCTAGCTGGGTCGGTCGGTCCCTCCCTCCCTACCAGAGAAGCATTGGGAGAAAATAGTATATTTACATCTTTAGTAATAAATAATAACTCAGACTAAAGTTAGGATAATATAATTGACATTTCTGGATTCCTTGCAGGTCAGGGAATATTTTGAATGTAAACTTCATATATTCTGCACAAAGGATAAAATATTTGCTCTGTGTAAACCAAATTATTACAGTCGATCTAAAATTTGTATGTCCAATGGAAAATCCATGATGTTTTTATTCAAAATGATCATCATATTGTAAGAATTCCAGCAATGTAAATTATATTCTGGCCGGGTAATTTGTATGAATTTTATGAGCTAAATAAAAAAAAAAATTATACTTCACCGCGTATATGAGTAGATGCACCGCGGAAAGTGAAAGTCCGGTTCTGGCAAGGTACCACGTAAATGAGAAATCGCGGAAAGTGAAACCATGTAAAGCAGGGTAATATATATATATATGTATATATATATATATATATATATATATATATATATATATATATATATATATATATATATATATATATATATATATATATATATATATATATATATATATATATATATATATATATATATATATATATATATATATATGGATAAGATAAATCTTGATAAAATCCAGGAAAATGGAAACAGTAATACCCGCTGCAGTTTAACCAGCGATTTCACGTATGTCACGGTGCCTCGCTAGATCCGAACTTTCACTTAATGCGGCGTTTTTTCCACGTATATGCGCAGTGTCGGCTCGAGACGCTTTTTTAGATTCACCCACCCGCCACCCTGCCTGACTGCCTGCCTGCCTGTTTTAGCTATAAAATTCATACAAATTACCCGCCAGAATAAATTTACATTGCTGGAATTCTTACAATATGATGATCATTTTGAATATTTAACATCATAGATTTTGCATTAGACATACAAATTTTAGATATAATGTTTACTCTGAGTAAATATGTTATTTTTGTAAAATATATGACATTTATATTCAAAATATTCCCGGTCTGACAAGGAATCCAGCAATGTCAATTATATTATCCTAACTTTAGTTTGAGGTATTATTTATTACTAAAAGGTAAATATTCTGTTTTTCCCACACATCTGGTAGGGAGGGACCGACCGACCATCTGTTACCGTGTGAAGAATTTTTTTTTATAAACTGAAGATATTTGTTTAGCTCATAAAATTCATACAAATTACCGGTCAGAATATAATTTACATTGCTGGAATTCTTACAATTTGATGATCATTTTGAATATAAACATCATAGATTTTGCATTAGACATACAAATTTTAGATATAATGTTTACTCTGAGTAAATATGTTATCTTTTGTGCAAAATATATGACATTTATATTCAAAATATTCCTGGTCTTACAAGAATCAGCAATGTCAATTATATTATCCTAACTTTAATCTGAGGTATTATTTAATACCAAATGTTAAAATTTAGTTTTTTCACCCAACATCTCTTGAAGGAGGATTGGTGGGAGTGGGGGGAGGGTTGGGACTGACCCACCACCTGGCCTATTGGAAAGGGGGGAGGCAAGGTGGGGTACTTTGATTGACAGATAGTGTCGTGAAGAATATTTTTTTTTATTAACTGAAGATATTTGTTTTAGCTCATTAATTCATACAAATTACCCGGCTAGAATATAATTTACATTGCTGGAATTCTTACAATTTGGTGATCATTTTGAATATAAACATCATAGATTTTGCAGTAGACATACAAATTTTAGATATAATGTTTACTCTGAGTAAATATGTTATCTTTTGTGCAAAATATATGACATTTATATTCAAAATATTCCTAATCTTACGAATCCAGCAATGTCAATTGTATTATCTAACTTTAGTTTGAGGTATTATTTATTAAATTAAGTGGTTTCCAAAATTTCTCAGAGGAAGAGCCAGTGAGTGTAGTGTGAGAAGAAGAGGAGGTGGAGTCCATTATTTGAATGGACATTAACTTGGCGACTGTATTTCTCTATTTCTCTTAAGTATTAATATTGTGCATGTACCATCTTAAAATTAAATGTTATTTTTACTAGAACATAGGATTGTGCGAAAAAAGTGGAGTTTAGGGTCTGGCCAGTTTCTATTGGATTAATCCCATATGTTCTGTTGTTCACTAAGAGATTTTTCATAACACGTACCCTGTAGGGTTTATTGACGCGTTAAGCGGAATACTACTGTATGTATATGTATATATATATATATATATATATATATATATATATATATATATATATATATATATATATATATATATATATATATATATATATATATATATATATATATATATATATATAGTATAGTCTGCATTCTCGGTCAATTGAACCCGTGGAGGTCAGCGTAAAGCGAGCGTGGCGAAACAGAACATGGGATTGATTGAAGAGACTCAGGCCGACCCAAACTCCGTTAGTAAAAATAACATCTTAATTTTTGATGGTATGCACACACAATTATATTTATTAATATTTAAGAGAAATATCAATAATATTAGGTTTTTTAACACTTAGGTGAGTAGAAAAGATGGCTGGACACATGGGGATGGGGGGTTGGTTCCGAGGCAGTGGGCAGATTATTGGCCCTCACTTGTATGTATCACTTGTGTCAATTGTATCACTAGCCACCACAGAGGCTTGCAGGGCCTCTTTGTCAAACCCCTCAAAGTCCATATCCTCACTATCACTGACTTGGGCTGGCTGGGATGGGTGGCGGGTGAAAAGCTCGGTATAGTATATCACAATATATAGTGCAGTGCAGTGTTGATTTAAAGAAAATAATCTTTAATTACACCTAGTGAACTTAAAATTTTATGGGTGAAATGATGGCATGAAGCATGGGGTGATTTCTCTTCCACCCCCACTTCCTTCTCTTTTCCCTTCTCCTCCACCCCCACTTCTAATTCCCATCATCATCATCATCATCAACCAGGAGCCTTCTACATACACACCTCAAAGTAAGTGTACTTTACTGCATTTTTTTTTATGTAATTTTCGGTGGGCTGGAACTAATTACCCAAAATCCCATTGAAACAATGGTTTCGGTTAACGAACGACCTTCTGGAACGAATTGTGTTCGTTAAACGAGGGACCACTGTATACAGTATAGTCTGGGTTTACGTGGATATTTTATACGCGATTTGCCATTTACGCGGCACCTCTCCAAACAGGGCAATTATTATTTACGCGGTAAATGCCATCATATATGCGGCAAGCAGCGGGCAAGGTGCTGGGCGCTGACATCGTGGACTGTGTTTGGGCCACGTATCCTTACCACCCACACACCCCTCCGCCGCGTGCTGTGATTGGTCTATTTAACCTTGCTTGCCCTGCCACCAGGGCTGATGACTTTGGCCCCGCCGGTCTCACTGTCCCCGCGTATACTGACTCGTGCCTAGGAACCGGTTTTGTTTTTTTCTTTCTACACAATGGCTTCTGCTGGACCCCCACCACCCCTGAGAAGTCCTGAACTACCTGGCCCAAGGTGGGAGGTAGAGGCAAGCGGTGGCTGGCGAGGCTCGGTCTGTTGCTGTGGCATTGGAGAATGCAAGAGAGGCTGCACAAAGTGTTAGAGCTGCAGGCTTCTCCGAGACCACCAACGAGGACATCCTGGAGGTAATCAGGCAACCTGAGGTGACTGCGGACAAGATGTTGGAAGATGATGACGTCAGTGAGCAGCCCGGTGTTACAGAACAACAAGAGCAGAAACTAACACATGCTGATGTGAAGGAGGTCATCGAGTTAGCTGAGAGAATGAAGTTCATCCTCGCCAAAGAGACAGGTAATCATCGCAACAAAGTGTCGAATAACCATCTGTGCCCAATAAAAATAAAAAAAGCCTGGTGAACCTACAGCATGGCAGCTGACTGAGTTGCTCACAAACATTGCACATGTTTGTGAACAGCTAGAAGAATACGATATCAGGCCTCATCCTCGGAACCATAAGTGCTTTGCCCTTGAGAAGAGTATGGAGGAATATAAGGCCTTGTACATGTCCTGTGTTATGCTCGTCAGCAGGCCGTTAATACTCAGTACCTGCACAAGGCCCAGCCTGTTAATGCCTTGGCAAACATCACTTTAGGAGATGGTGATGGCATCACCGATGATAATATTGAAGTGTTTGGTGACTTACTGGTGGAAGAGCTACCTCAAGACTTTGAGGGATTTGATGCTGAGGTTAGAGGAGGGAGCAGGGAGGAAGTAGTAACCAGCCCTCCCTGCCTCAGAACCCATCAAGGTAAGTTATTCTACAGTATGAGTGTACATAAATATTGTTATCAATAATATGTACATTATAATATGTATGTTTACATTACTGTAATGTCATTTTCTTGGTGGGTTGTAGGTCATTATAGGGGGGTTTTGGTGACACCGCGGAACTGATTAGGCTTATTTACATGTATGTATTTCAATGTCACTTGTTTCGTGATTTTAACTTTCGCGATGCTAAAACCTTCGTGCGATCGGTCACGTCTCTGTTATGTACTGTTGGTAAGTACTGGGCATGCACTGGCTCCAGAATGTATCAGAACCTGCTCCAGTGCTGGTCAAGTCTGGTCTTGAAAGAGCTCACACTAGGTGCCATCACAACACTCTGGCAGGTTGTTCCATGAGTTCACAACTCTCACTCCGAAATAATTCGCCTTGACAGTTTTCTGGACTTGCGGCTTCTTCAACCTTTAGTTGTGACCCCTTGTGGGGCAGACATCCGCCAACTACAGGTAAGGACACTCGACTGAATAGTGCCCTTTGAGATGTTTATACAACTTCCTTTTAGTGAGAAGGCTGGCTGATTCTCTCTCTGGACCCGGTCTGGGGTAAATACACACGTCCTGTAGACAACAGACTCGGGTTAAGGACCACTGCCCTACTCAAGACACTGGTGAGTGTAAACATCCCATACTAGACCCAGCAAGATATAAAATTTTTCGTGCGCTGCATTCAAGATGCTCTGAATTCCAGAATGTACGTCGCACTCCTCCGCTTATCATTCAAACATGTATGTCACAGTTATTGGGTTAATGTTTAGTAGGCAGAATCAAGATTAAAAATACATGCACATTACAATACAGTAGACCCTGGATAACTCGGTATTTGATAAATATTTTTTTTTTTAACTCAGGACAGCTATACTCTGGGAATTTTTTAAAAATAACTCTGAAAGTCTTGGAATACCTGTATTTAGTACAGTATACACTTATCCCGCCATATTTGCAAATTCACTTATTCACGAAAAATTATTAGTGACCCTTCATTCAAGATTTGCAATAAAAATTCAGCAATCCATGAAGCTGTTAAAAAATTGTTTACCGATCATTCGCAGATGCTCATCTTCCGCACACACTCCATGGTTAGTTAGTTCTCTCGTGTAAGCTGCACCGTCCACCCCCCTCTCACTCCACCCAGTACATGGATGTAGGAAGGTAGGTTGCTGAAGCATCCCAGACTTTGGGTATAAGGTGTTGTACATTGCACCATACAGAATCTTATCTAGGACACCAGAGCTAATATTCAGCACCCAGTGGTACTAACCCAGTAACACCCAACAACGTCCCCCATTCATGTCGGCCCACAGTATGCAGAACATCTTCACTTTTATGGTAAATCCAATATCATAGGCTTTATTTAATCTACAGTGCAATTCCTTTTATCTGAATCTTCCAGGTATCAACTTTGTCCCCTTTGATACTATTCAGTAAAAAATTCTAATTTAGTCCAACAATTCGAATGCAATTAAAGTCATTCATTTGCGTGTCTGACACCAATAGTGCTATAATATAACCGCTTAAAAAAAATGCTAGGTAAACAATAAAATTAATACAACAGCACATTTTATGTAAAAAAAAAAAATATTGCTTCTTCCACACTCAAACCATCATCTAAGCGATGCCATACAGTTCAGCCAGGCAGTCAACCACTCTGAATGAGACGTATACACTGTGAACCAGCCACGCAGTACAGCTCACTGCCTCCACACACACACCTACGTATATCTTCGGCTTATAAGACGGAATTTGAACATTAAAAAAATCTGCCCAAAGTTAGGGGTCGTCTTAATCACCAAATATAAAATTCTTACCTCTTAAATATTGTGGTTTAGTGTGTCAAGAGTGGTGATGTAAACATCGTAAGCCACTCACAAAGTCCTACCACTAATTATTTTATACTGAAACTTACGTTTGGCAAGCTGGATTCAAATTAAGATTACCGGTTTATTAAAATAATAAAAATGTATTATAAACCTGTCTAACATACCGTAAAAGAACAATATACCCCTGTAATAAACACAGCTATCATCACACACCCCTCCCCACGCCCCCCCATTTGCCAGTGAGGAGACAAGAAAGGGGAAGTGACCGCGAGATTGGGCTATTTTTAGCCGTGGAGGTGGTCAGTAATGCATATCGGTATATTTACTGATAAAAATACTTCTCCTATAAATAATTAATTTTAAATTTATTTTTTTAGAAGGAATATTCAGTAAATGACTGCATTAATTCTTGAAACTACCGACAGTTAAATACAGACGCTTAAGTGACGTCACTAGTGTTTACACTACACCAGCTGGTAACATTTGATGCCATTACTTGAAGTGAATTGGCCTTATTTTAAGTAACTAACCATAAATAAATACAAAAAGTAAAAAAAAGATCAAAAGTGAGAAATAATATACTGTATGTATGTTGTGTTGTCAAAGTTAGAGGAACAATTGAAACTGCAATTGTGTGTAAATGAGGCAGAAAGTCAGGTCAGCGCTGAACCTGGGACTTGGTCACAATTTTCGTGATGCCATATGGCAGCAGGGTCTACCATTAGACAACACATTATGCTTCCAATATCTTCCCAGGCGGTAGTATCTACCTGTTTGGTAGCTGCCTACTACCTACACAATTTTTAGTAATATTACTTTGATACATGATAAATTAGACAAACAATGAAAATAAACATCAAATTTAATTACCAAGACGCTTCCCATTGGCAGCTGTAAGAAGAGGGGGAGATGGGCTATTTTTATCCCGTCTTTGTGTCTGAAGTGGCCAGTAATACCATATATTTACTGATCATAATACTTATCTCCTATAAATAATTAATTTAAAATTTATTTTTTACATAAAATATTCAGTAAATGACTTTTAAATAAATAAACAAATACAGTTAATCCTCACTTTACGCTGTTAATGTAAATTCGGAGGGTCTCACAAAGTGAGAAACGCGTAAAGTGAATAACATAACATATGGGATTAATTGAAATGGAGTCCGGGCCAATCCCCAAACTCCACTTTTTGACGACACACAACTATGTTGTAGTAAAAATATTATCTTAACTTTATGATGGTATGCACACACAATTAATAATTAAGAGAAATATCAATAATATTAGGTTTTTTAACACTTACATTAGTAGAAAAAATGGCTGGGCACGCGGGGATGGGCGGTTGGTTCCGAGGCAGAGGGCAGATTATTGGCCCTCACCTGTGTCACTTGTATCAATTGTATCACTATCCACCACAGAGGCTTGCAGGGCCTCTTTGTCAAACTCCCCAAAGTCCATATAAGTCCATATCCTCACCATAATTATCACTATCACTGACTTGGGCCGCTGTGGTGGGTGGCTGGTGAAGAACTGGTAATGTTTTGATGACTGGGCGACCTTGCGCGCACCATGTTCGCGCAGCTTACACAACATGGCGGATGGCGGGAGGTTTGGATCCAAAAATGGCGCGGCTCGCCAGCCGCTCTCCGCGTAAAGGGGTACACGCACCGTGGAATGTGAGCATCCTGGGTTCCGGCAGGGCACCGCGTAAACGTGGAATGTGGGACCGCGTAAAGTGAGGGGTAACTGTAATTGATGAAATCTATTTCAAGTAAATGGAAAATAAGCAAACAAATGTTATTTACCGACCCTTCCCTCTGGCTCAGGGTGAGATGGAGGAAGATAAAAGACGACTATTTATAGCCCGTCTTTGTGTCTAAGTGACCAATACCTAATGCACCATAAATAATTCATTTAACATATATTTTGTTATATATATATATATATATATATATATATATATATATATTATATGTATGTATGATATGTATGTATGTATGTTATATATATATATATATATGTATATATATATATATATATATATATATATATATATATATATATATATATATATATATATATATATATATATATATATATATGTTTAGATTAACGAACTCAATCCGTTCCAGAAGGTTGGATTACGCTTGAGACCGTTAACGAAACCATTGTTTCAATGGGTTTTTGGAGTAATTGGTTCCAGCTCACGAAAATTTCCTAAATTCAAAAAAATGGTAGAAAAAGTTCACTTACTTTGAGGAGGTGTGTATATGAAGGCTCCTGGATGATGATGATGATGATGGGATTTTGAATGGGGTTGGAGAAGGAAGAAGAAGAAGGCATTGGGGTGGAAGAAGTCACCCCATGCGCCATTCACCATAAATTTTAGCTCTCTGGTGTAATTCAAGATTATTTTCTTTAAATCAACACTGCACTGCATTATATATCGTCAATATGTAAAATATATTTCAAAATGACCAATAATTTGCTTGGAAACACAGAAAAAAAAGCATTTAGTTGAAGAGTCTCCAAGCAAGATGTTACCTCCAGTGAAAACAGAGAGACTAACTCCTGTTTGCTGTGTTAAGAAGCTGGATGCACATTAAACTAGTCACTTTCCTTCAATTATGTTCAATAATTGTTAAAATGACTAAAATTGAATATTAAACTTTTAAAATTATTGAATAGTATAAACTTCTTGATATTTACTAAAATAGTAAGAATTTAAGCCCTAGAACCGATTAATGTATTGGCGGACTGATACTAAAGCTGGTGCCCGGTCAATTAGCGAAACATGTTGAAGATCGGTTCATAAGAACCGTTAACGAATTTTTTCGTTAACCGAATTGAAGATCCTTATGAAGGCAGTTCGTTAATCGAAATTCGTCAACGAGTGTTAGACGAGGTCACTGTGTATTGATATATATATATATATATATATATATATATATATATATATATATATATATATATATATATATATATATATATATATATATATATATATATATATATATATAATAATATATATATATATATATATATATATATATATATATATATATATATATATATATATATATATATATATATTTATTTTTTTATATATTTTATCTCAGTATTACCCAACAACCGCTTTCATAGCGTTTAGCATATACTGCGTGCCTTGCAATGAACTTTCATAGCAGCATTTTTCATCATATACGCGGTGAGTGTCGGCTCGAGCTATTTTTAGATTCGCTACCGCCACCCTGCCTGACTGCCTGTTTTAGCTCATAAAATTCATACAAATTACCCAGCCAGAATATAATTTACATTGCTGGAATTCTTATAATTTGGTGATCATTTGAATATAAACAACATATATTTGCATTAAACATACAATTTTTAGATAAAAATTGTTCTCTGATATATCTTTTGTCCCAAAATATATGACATTTATATTCAAAATATTCCTGAGTCTTACAAGGAATCCAGCAATGTCAATTATATTATCCTAACTTTAGTTTGAGGTATTATTTATTAAAATTTAGTGGTTATCCCACATCTCCTTGGGACGGTTGGTGGGGGGTGGGGAGTGGGGGAGGGAGGACCGACCGACCCGACCATCTGTTACCCGTGAAGAATTATTTTTTTTATTAACTGAAGATTTTGTTTTAGCTCATAAAATTCATACAAATTACCGGTCAGAATATAATTTACATTGCTGGAATTCCTATAATTTGGTGATCATTTTGAATATAAACAACATATATATTTTGCATTAAACATACAATTTTTAGATAAAAATTGTTCTCTAAGTAATTATGTTATCTTTTGTCCAAAATATATGCATTTATCAAAAATATTCCTGGTCTTACAAGGAATCCGCAATGTCAATTATATTATCCTAACTTTAATCTGAGGTATTATTTAATACTAAATGTTAAAAACTCTTGAATGGAGGATTGGTGGGGTGGGGGGAGGGTTGGGACTGACCGCTTGGTTGGAAGAGGGGGAGGCAAGGTGGGAGTACTTTGATTGACAGATAGTGTCGAAGAATATTTTTTTTTTATTAACTGAAGATATTTGTTTTAGCTCATAAAATTCATACAAATTATCCGGCCAGAATATAATTTACATTGCTGGAATTCTTACAATTTGCTGATCATTTTGAATATAAACATCATAGATTTTGCATTAGACATACAAATTTTAGATGTAAAGTTTATTCTGAGTAAATATGTTATCTTTGTGAAAATATATGACATTTATATTCAAAATATTCCTGGTCTTACAAGGAATCCAGCAATGTCAATTATATTATCTAACTTTAGTTTGAGGAATTATTTATTACTATACCTGGTTTTCCCCAAAATTTCTCAGAGGAAGAGCCAGTGAGTGTAGTGTGAAGAGGGAGGGAGTTAGTCCATTATTTGAATGGACATTAACTCTAGCGACTGTATTTCTCTTCTCTTAAGTATTAATTGTGTGCATGTACCATCATAAAATTAAGATGTTATTTTACTACAACATAGTTATTTGTCGTCAAAAAGTGGAGTTTGGGGGATCGGGCTGGGTTCTATTGGAATTAATCCCATATGTTCTGTTATTCACTTAAGCAGCGGTTTTCATAGCGGGACCCTCTGGGTTCAATTGACCCGCGTTAAGTGGGGTACAACTATATATATATATATATATATATATATATATATATATATATATATATATATATATATATATATATATATATATATATATATATATATATATATATATATATATATATATATATATATATATATATATATATATATATATATATATATATATATATATATATATATATATATATATATATATATATTTGTGTAATGATATTATGTAAGTAAATGCGTCTAATCTTTTCACTCAAATCTAATGAAACACCACAATTAGAATACGGTGGTAGCTGTTGGTAGCTGTTGTATAACAAGTGGGAACACAGTCCCACCACGAGCCAGGAACACTCCCACCACCGATCGCCTCGTGCGAAGCAAGCGTATAAATTAAAAGAAAATACTTGCAGTGTGTTTAATTTGTTACAGTATATTATAAATAAATAAATAAACAAATAAATCGGTAAATCCATTTCAAGTAAATGGAAAAATTTTACCTCGACACAGACATTAGTTCAGTTATCGGTAAATAGCAGGCGCTTCAGTGACGTCACTAGTGTTTACACTACAAGCGGGTAACATTTGATGACATTACTTGAAGTGAATTGTTATTTTAAAAACCAAGGTGGTTGGTAAGGACTACAGTCAGTGGGTAAGTGTCACATTTGGGGTACTGGTCTTATACAGCAAATAGAGCTCAAAAGCTACTTTTTAAATGGAAATTTGGGGCCGCTTTTGCACCCGGCGCCTTATAGGCCGAGATATACAGTATGCTCTTTATTTTTCTAATGTTATAGTTTTATATTAGAAGATTGTACTTTTTACTCTTTTGCTCTGTATTAAAGAAAACAGCTTTATTTGGGTGGACTATAACACCTTGAGTGATATATATGTGTGTTTATTTACATACTTAAACTTGAGTTATACAGAGAAAGCTATATTTTTAAATTCATAATTTATTTTGTAGAAGTGACCTACAGTGTAATTACAGTAGTATAATAAGTGCCGCACTACCGTGCATCCGTGTCACCTACTGTACCATGCCTCTGTATCCTACTACACTGCTTTATTCTTTTTGAAAATTTCTAATTACTGTACACGTTTTATTGTTGCATTATTGTAGGAGGAAATTACCTAGATAATTTGGAATTTTGGATAATTCGGCAAGGCCAGAACCCCATAGATGCTGAGCTATCAAGGGTTTACTACTGTATCTTCTTTTATTTTACTGCTGTATTAGTTATAAGTATAAAAAAATTGTGAGGCTGATCTCAGCTGTTGGCTTGTAAAGGGAGAAGCAAGAATACATGTACTACAGTATTCCTGTTTTGGAACCCTACTTGTTTTGAATTGTAACCAATTACTAAGTCTACATATGTGAGAAATATAGAAGTAAATGATTAAAAAGGGGGTTGCCCATGCAGCATCACACCGGGCTTATTTTTCAGTATGGATTTTTTAATTTTAGGTCACTTCTACCTGTGAAGTATGGCAAACTAGAAAACTTAATGCCATTTAATCAAAGTTCATATATCATATCTAACAGTACTGTAAAAGAATAAAAAGAAATCAGGAATGGAACAGTATTTATTTAAATGAAATTCTGGCTTAATATAGACAATGAATCTCGCATCCTATATGCAAATATGTACTAGACAATCAAAGCAGGTTAGTCAGTATAGTAATGGAGCCAAATTCCTACAATTATCGCATTTAGTCCTGACTTAAGAAAAGCAAGTTGTAATGGGTATAGTATTTCTCGTGTTCTCTCAACCATGTTGACCATCCCAACTTTGATTGTAACCATCCACAGTACTTGTACAGTATACACACTTGAGCAATCATAATTGGCTGTGGTTAGGCTGCAGCAATATTCCAAACATTGTTCATGAGGTGTTCAAACATGAAACTTTCTAATCATAAATGGCAAGAAATTCATATTAACAATAGTACAACTTTTATGATATGTAACATATATAGATAAATACCTATCAAAAAAGCTCCATTTTATCTGAAAAGCTGATAGAGATTTAGTCATATCACAAATACAGTAGAACTCCTGTTTTCTCTGTTATTCTTGAGGTGAAATAATGGAGGTTGACCAAAATATTAGAGTGAAAGGACACCAGCACTCTGAACTCAGTGAATTCCTCATCTACCTCCCAGAAACTTGGAGCTCTACAACATATCTGGAAAACCATAAATGAATCTGGAATAAAAGCAACTCTATGGAGATCTTTTCTATGTAAAGATTTGTTCCTTCTAATGAAGACTAATATGCAAATTCATCCCCATTAGTGAAGATTATATAATTCACACGAAGACTAAGATATAGCAATTACTCTGTTCTTAGAATACACTAAAAACCTCCATAATTTATAAAGTGCCCCAAATTTGAAGATTTTTTTAAATTCCTAACCTCAAAGTTTGTGTAAGCTGCAATCATCTAAAATGAATTGTAGACTACTGTATTTAACCTGTGCTGCATATTTGTATTTGGAGTTCTGCATTTTATTAGGGTCACTTTTCCCCCAAAAAATATATGAAAATTATTAAAGTTTCTATATCTAGCATAAATATTCCATAAATATTTTATAATGAAAAAAATATTAGTCCTAAGAAATTGGTATAGAATGTGGTTGAAGTACTTCAACAAGAGGCTAAAAGTATTTTATGTGCATAACTTGAGTATAACTTATTCACTCTGAAAACAATCTGATTTAAAAATTCAAGTATACCTCACTATACATAATTTTACCTATGGAGCACAATAAATGCTGTTGATGAATATAGACTGTCCATCCCCCACTTGATCTCAATTTTTTAGAGAGTAAAACATTATCAAAACCTTGTAAAATGAGTGAAAACCCCCAAAAAATCATATTTGAACCTCTAGTAAGAAAAGCCCAAGGAAAAGTACAGTACAGTATTAATCTAGAGCTTAAATTAAATGTAAAGTGTTTTGAAGCTGTTGACATTCCCAGAGTGCTTGGCATACCCACCATCTTCAGTGAGTGTTATCCAAAGAGAGAACATAGTTCTACAGTACAGTTAACAAATTATTATCTAATGACATTAACTGCTACAAGGAGCTGTACAAACAGAAGAAAGTTGTCCAGTTGTCTTTGGACCAAAATTTAAAACATCCATCCATGGATGAAGAAGCAGGCAATCCAGCAGATTCATCTCGATAACTCCCTC
The DNA here is from genome assembly GCF_018991925.1 of Homarus americanus. Classification (NCBI taxonomy): domain Eukaryota; kingdom Metazoa; phylum Arthropoda; class Malacostraca; order Decapoda; family Nephropidae; genus Homarus; species Homarus americanus. Next base: position 2,327,473 of record NW_024750852.1, read on the forward strand.
GCCCCACTCCAGCCAGCCTCTATATGCAGTCTCTTCAACCATCTTGGGATAAGTGTTATCCTTTTGACATTTATTCTATATAGTACAAATATTTGTACTATATTTTGGTGAGAAGATTTATTATCAGAAATGTCCTCCAGGAATGTAACCCCTATTTCTACCAATAGGTCTATGATTAACATGCGATCACCGTGCATCGTTTCATTTAATGTTGCAATGCATGCCCAATGTATAGTGAGGTATACCAATAATATGTTTTCATAAAAAAAGTATATACAATACTGTATATAAAAAATGAATTATGTATGAAACCAGATTAATGTAAATACAGTAATGATTTTCATGAAAACCAAAAGCTGAAAATATGTGTATTATGTGTTAAAAGGAACTTGTGTGATCTTGAAAAGAATGTCAAAATTTATCTTTAATTTAAAGAATGTAGTGAAGTATCACTATATTTTGCTGTGTAAAATTTATTCATAGTACGTATCAGCGTTAAGTTATAAATAACTTACTTATTTAGAGTCAAATAAAGGTGAAATGTGTAAAACTTAACTGCATTGGTGTAAAGAAATGACTGCTACTCATGGCAGTGTTCATTTGTGTTGGTCACCAGTTCAAAGTTGAAGGGACTTTGCAGTGCAACAAAACGTTTTTATAAGGACGTTGCCAAAATGATATCTTTTTAGTGCAGGCTATAAGATATACAGTGTACCAGTAGTACAATACTCTAAAATGTTATGTTTACAGCAAAAAATTATATATATATATATATATATATATATATATATATATATATATATATATATATATATATATATATATATATATATATATATATATATATATATATATATATATATATATATATATATATATATATATATATATATATATATATATATATATATATATATATATATATATATATATACTGTATATATATGCTGATATCAGCATATACCTAGATCACAATCACTTACAGTGATTTACTTGCATATATATATATATATATATATATATATATATATATATATATATATATATATATATATATATAAAAAATAAACCCACCATGTATTATAATATTTAAATATATAAATCTATACACAACTGGTAACAAAAGTGTTTTGTTCGTCTTGGACTATAGTGTATATTCTCACTGGAGCTTATGTAAGGTACTGTACACACACTAATATTCCCTTTGGCACATTTTATGATTATTGTATATTTAAATTAATACTTTTAATACAAATCCAACAGATAATAAGATACAGTACAGTATACTGTATAAACTAAAACTTTGGAATAATTAGCCAGGTTAATACTCCAAGGGAGGGGTTTGTATAAGTGGGTGATAGACTATGTGGGACTTGGTTAACACCAAATTTAAATGGCAGTCACTTGGGTAGGTGGGCTTACCTTCGTGATGGGTAGATAAGTTTCAAACAATTTCGCATATACCTGTACCTGTACTTTAGTATAGGCAGATTATAATTCATGGTGAACAACTAACTGTACTGAAATGAGGAAATGGCACAAAACTTGATTTCACACACAATTTATCTCGCATATAACCCAATTTGAATATGCTTAACTTGAAATATTGAGAGGGTAACATACAACTTTTCTTCTGTTACATAAAATGCCAAGTGACAGTATTAAGGAGTGCAAGGAAGATAAATTATCAACTCATCTGACCAACCTTACTGGGTGAATTAAATCATTGATGTTAAACACCATTACTGTTCACAAAGACAGCTGATTAAAATGTAACTAAATTATATCATGCCTCAAATTCATAAGGTGGTGTCATACACAACTGCCTTATTTGGCAAGGGTACAACTCCTATTATTCTGAATTATGGAGGTTTTATTGTGTTCTGTTATCACTGATTAAAAAACAAAATGCAAATACAGTATATATATATATTTTTTAGTAATTAAAAGCCTCATGAGCAATGCTTATCTTGATTAGAAAGGATCCAAATAATGCAGGCAAACTTTAAACAAAGAGAATGAGAATTTATTTAAAGTTTGAGAGAAAATATATTAGCACCAAGCTCACTGCTAGGCCAACTATAACTTTTGTTACTGGGCCTTTTAGCGAGACATTCATTAGTTAACAAATTATAACAAACTTGCAAACCAAGTAGAAATAGCTGAGTACAGGTAATACAGCCCAACCTTGACCTAAATGATACACTTTGACAAATCAGACCACATCTAAATATCCACTTAACATTCATGTTATTCATATCTATACTAAAATTTTTATTTAAATAAAGGGCATATGCCTATCAAGAAGATTTTTATATTGATGGGAGTTAGTAATTATCATTTCCCTATACTCAAGTCATTTTAGAAATCTGACTAAATTAGCATTCCTGTTCCAATTTGCTTGTATACTGTTTTATTTACAAAAATAATTTAAAAATTTTCAATTGCAAATGTTATGCCTCTCCTATTACTTATGAAGTGAATTTGAGTTAGATATCAGGGATTGACTGATTTTTTTTATATTTTGTTAAGGTTTGTACTCAACATCCATGGCTCACTTTACATTTGTACTTAATCTAAACACACTATTGGTACAGCCTTGAATACTTGTGGGTGAAGACACAAGAAAAGACTGTGGTATCATATGAAGGAATAAGAGGCCTAGGACACTTCAGGTCTTCTTAGTTCGTAGCTTTAACCTTGGAGTATAATCAGACAAATGTAAGCATGTGACTAATGTCAGCAAGACTGACAGTACACTAACATTGGATTTATATTAACATTAAGGATTAACTTTGGCCAAAAAATAATTCTGACTTACAATAGGCACAGGTGTAAAGACTTAGCAATGTATATAAGCTCCAGAACTAAATTTTCAAGGCAGTAACAATCCTTATTTTTACAATATAGTACTCTGTAGATTAAGATAAGTATTTATAATAAAAAAAAAAAATATATATATATATATATATACACACACATTAAACCTCGCTTACGCGGTTTAATTCTACGCGTTTATTACTTACGCGTACCTGCCAGAACCGAATTCCACTTTACGAGGTGCGCCTACTCATATACGCCGGGTGAAGTATAATTTTTATTTAGATCATAAAATTCATACAAATTATCCGCCAGAATATAATTTACATTGCTGGAATTTTACAATTTGATGATCATTTTGAATATAAGCATCATAGATTTTGCATTAGACATACAAATTTTATATCTTATGCAAGTATTTTGTTTACTCAGAGCAAATATGTTATCTTTTGTGCAAAATATATGAAGTGTATATTCAAAATACCTGGACTTGCAAGGAATCCAGCAATGTCAATTATATTATCCTAACTTTAGTCTGAGGTATTATTTATTACTAAAAATGTAAATATACTGTTATAACCCAATCATTTCTCTGGTAGGAAGGTGGGGGGAGGGGTAGGGAGGGGAGGAGGGAACCAGGAGCAGGTGGAAGAGGGGTGAAGGTGGGGTATTTGATTGACAGATAGTATTTTGGTAAGTATATTTTGTTTATTTATTGAGATATTTGTTTTAGTTTCATAAAATTAATAGAATATATTTACATTGCTGGAATTTACTTGATGATCATTTTGAATATAAACATCATAGATTTTGCAGACATACAAATTTTAGATCTACTTTAAGTATTTTGTTTACTCTGTAATATGTTATCTTTTGTGCAAAATATATGACATTTATATTCAAAATATTCCTGGTTTTTAAGGAATCTAGCAATTATATTATCCTAACTTTAGTTTGAGGTTTTATTTATTACTATACCTTAAAATCTAGTGGTTTTCCCCAGACATTTCAAAGAGGAAGAGCCAGGAGTGTGAGAGAAGAGGGGAGTCCAATATTTGAAAGGACACTTGAGACTGTATTTCTTAAGTATTAATTGTGTATACCATTACATAAATTAAGATGTTATTTACTAGAATGTCTCGAGAGTTTGTCAGCCGGTCTCTATTTAATCCCATATGTTATGTTGTTCACTTTACGCTTCTCGCTTACGGGCCTAATGTGGGTTCAATTGACCGCAAAGTGAAAACCGCGAAGTGAACAACAGAACATATGGGATTAATTCCAATAGAGACTGGCCCGACCCCAAACCCACTTTTTCCGACACAATACCTATGTTGTAGTAAAATAACATCGAAATTTATGATTGTATGCTCACACAATTAATATTTAAGAGAAATACAGTCGTCAGGTTAATGTCCATTCAAAATGGACTCAAGCCCCCTCCTCTCTTCCCAGCTCACTGGCCCCTACCTCTCTGAGAAATGATTGGGTGAAACACTAGATTTTAACGCTTAGTAATAAATAATACCTCAGACTAAAGTTACGATAGTATAATTGACATTTCTGGATTCCTTGCAGGTCAGGGAATATTTTGAATGTAAACCTCATATATTTTGAACAAAAGATAAAATACTTGCTTTGTGTAAACCAAATTATTACATTAGATCTAAATTTGTATGTCTAATGCAAAATCCATGATGTTTACATTCAAAATGATCATCATATTGTAAGAATTCCAGCAATGT
>NW_024750852.1:2337037-2362116 GCF_018991925.1 Homarus americanus
GTGGGTTAATACCTGTGTGAAAAAAAAAAAAAAAAATTGCCCCACAAAAAAAAAAAAATAAATCGTTTTTCAGAGCTTTTCGGTTTTCGGATAAAGGGTTCTCAACCTGTACTGTACTGTACATGTCGAAGTATGAAAATTATCTAAGTTTCTGTATCTGGTATCAAGATGCTATCTTAGTTAATTGCACATTGTAATTAAATTAAAATTTTATTCTATTTGTAGTCTTTTCTGTGTATGCAGAAGGGTGCCAGTAGAAGTTATATTTAGAATAAGAACCGACACAATTCCTTACTATAATTTTTCCCTCACCAGTAAACATACTGATCATGTCATCACTGAGCACTCTTATCAAACCTTATCATAAAACTGTACTCTCATTTAAGCAAAAAGCACATGTCAGGTTTATGAAAATTTTTGTCAGTAATACTGCACATAGAAACCAAAAGTGGTGTTCCACAGGGTTCTGTTCTTTCACCTACCCTTTTCTTTCTTTTTATCAATGATTTACTTCACACTACCACTAATTCTTTCCATTCTTACACTAATGATTCTTATCTTCACTCTTCTCATTTTACCCTTCCCCCTGACACTCAAACTAGATCTGTTTCAAGAGCTGATATCATTTCATCTATCAATGCGGATCTGTGCAGCATCTCCAAATGGAGAGGTACAAACTTGGTCAACTTCAATAGTAGAAAACACAGTATATACTAATTACACTTTCCAAAATAGAAGATCTCCCACCAGTCACATTTCAGGATGCAACCATTTTGCCAAATTTTAAAATAGATATGCTTGGCCTTACCATTTTCTCTTGATATGTCATGGAAGGCACACATCTGTAACATAACTAAAGCTGCCTCCCAAAAGCTGGGATGTTGTACAGATGCCGTACCTACTTCACTCCTGAGCAGTTGCTTCAGGTTTATAAGAAGTTCATTCACCCTAACATGGAGTAATGCTCTCATATCTGAGTGATGGAATCAAAGGCATTTTGTCTTATTAACTCTCCTTCTTTGTTCAATAATCTCTCCTTTCTCTTTGCTGCAATGTTGCTTCATTCTCTCTCTTCTCTCTTACTGGTACTTTAACGGGCAATATTCGGTGGATTTGGCATCCTGTGTACGGCTGGCAAGGAAGTGGGCTTGTAACACCCGTCTTGCCAGCGGTGCCTACCGTTTCTGTGTGGATGTCGGTCACACTAGGATAACCCATTCTAGTAGTTCCTTCTTTCCTCAAGCAGCCAAATTGTGGATTACTTTGCCTTCTTGTGTGTTTCATTCCTCTTACAATCTGTCTCGCTTCAAAAAACTGGTTTTCTGGCATCTTCGTGGTGTAGATTAACATACTCTTTTCCTCCTCTAATTTTTTTGCCCCCCCAAGGTCCCATTGTGGCTATTGCCGATTAAAAAAAAAAAAATAGTAAAGTACTACTTGGAATTTAAAATATTACTACAATTCCACATCACACAGAAGTCATATTGGTAGGAGAGTCTAAGTCATTGCTATTCTCCCCAGATTTAGTGCGTTGTAGACAAACATATCTAGTCACATACCCATCACCATTCTGGGGCAATAAAGGTTCCACAGACGGCCCACCTCCATTTTCTTGAGGAGCACGATTCCAATTGTGGGAATTAAAAGTGGCTGGGGGATTCAGAGAGGATGGTGTGGATAATATGGAGTTGTTTGTTAAAATGGATGTGTTTGGAACATGTGAGAAATTATTGAGCTGAACTGCATTAGTGCCAGGGCAATTTTCACTGCCTGATGTGTGACGCACTCTAGCGTTTGGGAGACGTGCATTGGGTGCAGAGCTTCTACGACAGGTCTGGTCAGCAGGCAATACAAGCTCTAAAGAATCTGTATCATTAAGTTGGACTGCTGCTGTAGGAACCTCCAAACATGGAGTGATGAGACGGGGCCACATCGTCAATGTATCCATCATTTCATTGAATGTAGGGCGATCATGAGGATTCATACTCCAAGTACTCAACAGAAGTCGCTCTCTGAAAAGATGTACAGTACTGTAATTATTTCAAGATAGTTAACTTTACTGTAATGTTATACAGTTTTTAAAAATATTTGTACTGGTTACTGATGCTTTCTGGTGATGTTAGTGGTGTTCATAATTTTGCTCTTATTCCACATAAGCATCAAAAGAACAACCCTGTACTGACCAACAACAAATTTGTACACAGTGGAAATCCCATTACAGTACATCAGGCAAGGGCAACCCGTGGCCTGTGAACCGCATGCAGCCCGGACCATGTGTTTGTGTGGCCCATGGTTCAGGTAGATGCAGCCAGTTTATGGTGAGTAAAGCAATACAGTCATGCGCCGGTTAACGTCGTAGATATGTTCTTGGAAACGTGACGTTAACCGAAATGGACGTTGTCCGATCATCACATAAACTTTTTATTTATACGGGTACTTGTACTTACGTGTATGTGGAATACTATATACGTACATATACACTTTTACTCTTAAATCACTACTGTAATGTGATACAGGTGATTAATTTTTATCTCGTGCAAAATACATGACGTTTATATTAAAATTATTCACTGTTTTACAAGGATTCCAGCAACGCTGGGCAGTTGGGGGAGGGAGGGAGGGAGGGGGCTTGGGGGGAGGGGAGGTAGTACGTTTGACAGTTGGCACCGGCCCAAGGTCTAACGCGTGAACCTGTATATTTATCAGTTCTTAAGTGACTAAGCTTTTCTCTTATAAAAAGCCAGTGACATGACCTGGGTGAATATAATTAACATTGTTGGGATTCTTGTAAGATACTGATTAATTTGAATATAAACATGCTATAATTTGCACTAGACATAACAATTTTAGTACCTTAATCAAATTAGTACATGTGCACTCCAGCTTTGCACTAAGGTCATTTATTTCTTTGACATTTCTTTTAGTATGGTGTGTGCATGCAAATGGATGAAAATAAATGAAGTAATTGATGTAAATCTACCCAAAAATGCAGTTGAAAAAATTTATATTATAAATGTACTACAGTACTGTACACTAATGTACAAATTTTTTTTATCTCTTGAGCAAAATATATGACGTTTATATTCAAATTATTGGCTGTCTTGCAAGGATTCCAGCAATGCAAATTATAACCACCTAACTTTAGTCTGAGATATTATATAAGAGAAAAACTGTAAACCTAAATAAACCCCCGGCTGAACACATTAGGGAGGGAGGGAGGGAGGGACGGAGCCAGCGAGGGGTGGGGTGGGGGGGTGGGGGGTTGAGGTGATAAGTTTGAGCCGAAGGTCTCTGTGTGTTTATTTAACTAAAGCTTCTCTCATTTTAAAATGCCAGTGATATGACATAGGAGAATATAATTAACATTGCTGGGATGCTTGTAAGATACTTATTTATTTGAATATAAACATATTGTAATTCGCATTACACATAACAATTTTAGTACCGTAATCAAATTAGTACATGTGCACTCCAGCTTTGCACTAAGGTCATTTATTTTTTTTACGTTTTTTTAGTATGGTATGTGCATGTAAATGGATGAAAATAAATGAAGAAATTTATGTAAATCTACCCAAAAATACAGTTGAAAAACTTTTTATAAAATGTACTACAGTTTTGTACACTAATGTACGTACTACATTTTTTTATATCTTGAGCAAAATATATGACGCTTATATTTAAATTAATCTTTGTTTTGCAAGGATTTCAGCAATGCAAATTATATTATCCTAACTTTAGTCTGAGATATTATATAAAATAAACATAAAGAAATCACCAATCTTTTATCTTGAACAGAGGGTGGTGGGAAGAGGGGGGTGGGAGGGGGCGGGAGGTTAGGTGACAGAATGTCTGGCGTTTGTTTGTTTATTTATTTGAGATAAGATTTGACAGTTGGTGGTGAAGGCCTGCGTGTTTATTTATCATGACTTAAGAGTGACTAAGCTCTTCTCATAATTTGCCACCCAAGCGACCTGGGTGAATATAACTTACATTGGAGTGATTCTTGTAAGCTAGTAATTTATTTGAATACCTGTATAAACAAGCTATATTTGCAATAGACATAACAATTTTAGTACCGTAATCATTTAGTACATGTACAATACAGGTTTGCACTTAGGTCCATTGTTACTGTACAATGTTGACTAAATTCACTAGATAACGTATGCCTGGCTGCACAATCTATAAGAATACGCGATGCATACGTGACTATGCCCGCTCTAGGGCCATTTAGGTTCGCTAGGTCCCATTATTTGAATGTTTTTTTTTTCAATTTAAATTTTAATTGTTTATTCCTTGATAGAGGAAGCGGGATCCTAGTGCTGTCACTTGGTACCGCTGTACCATAACACCAGAAGCAACTGGCCAGTGTCACAAGTATATACAGTACAGTACAGTCATCCCTTGGTTATAGCGCCTAATTGGGACCCCACCGATAATGAAAGTGCAGAACCTATGGGATTTATTCTAATTGGTTCCAGGCACCCAAGACCCAACCCCAAGTTTCCCATTTTACGACCATTTATACCCACTAAATATATATATAATGTTATGGTAAATATCATAAACACACATAGGCATGGCTAGGTTTATTACAAAGTGATAAAAAGGGTACGCTTAATACTGTAGTCCACAAAACATGTAGCTATGCTTTTTTCTTTGGTCCCCATCACACGAGTCCGTTTTCTCTCACATCAGGACGCCCGAGTCCTCCTTTTTCTCTCTTAATCTTAGAGTACTTTGTAATGCCACAGAATTGGAAATTGCAACCCCAATTGCAACTGGGGTTGCAATTGTTGAGGCAACTAGATATGTCTGATTACAACAAATGTGTTATTGTCAATTTGTAGGTGAAAGATTTTATCCTCAATAGATGTAGGTTAACATTACACCTGGAGGCAAATGTTTAAAAATAGCCTAAGATAGGAAGCATATTCCTTTAACACATAATATCTGACCAGTATGGGGAAGATCATCGTGTCTCCGTCAGGGGGTCGTGGAGTGGTGGTCTAGCAGGCGTCACGGATTTATATTTTTTTTTGGGGGGGGGGGGCCCACGGACGTATAAGCGATTGGACGTTGTTCGGTCGGACGTTAACCGGCGCATGACTGTATTTGTTAAAAGAATAATCTTCACACACAATTCGTTACTGTTTCATCACCTAAGGGTTAGTAACTACGAAAATGTAACGGTAAAATAAGTATACAATATATACAGTCTCTCCTCGACTTACGACGGCCATGGTCGTATAAAATATTTTTCACATTACGTATTTTCGAGTCCCGACGTTAGTGATTGTGCTGTGTACTGACAAAATTTTCGTTTGTAATTCCCTTTAAAATGGCTGGCAAGCATAAACGTGAGAGTTCTCATGGTGCTGAGAAGAAAAAGAGACACCCATTTTAGAATTTCTATGTATTATTTTCGACTTTTTGACTTACAACCAATTCGACTTATGACCTGGTCGTCGGAACGGAACCCTTTTGTAAGTCGAGGAGAGACTGTAGTCAACAATAAAAACATTTTAACTTCTGTGAGTTTACGGGCCAAGTTCAGCGCAGTCTGTTTGATGGATTAGCTGCTATGTGGCGGTGGGTCGCAATGGAATTAACTAGGCTGGGCAAGTCCATCCTCAGTAGTATCTTTACTGAGATTTTCAAAGAAATCAAATTTTTGGCCGAAACCGCCAAAATATTAAACCATATATCTTGGTAATATTTTTACCGAGATATACTTTTCACTCAGAATTGGAATTTAAGGAGTTTAACTAATTAAGTACTTCCAGAAGAACACATTTCTGAAACCCATAGTTGGCGAGTAATTAGCATTGAAATACAGTGATCCCTCGGTTAACGAACGCCTCGGTTAACGAATTACCTTCCATTAAAATCTTCAATTTAGTTAACGAAATTCTTACAAAATCATGTCAACATGTTTTTGCTTGCTCACCAGCTGGAATATTAGTCCGCCAATACAGTAATCGGTTCTAGGGCTTAAATTCGTTCCCATTTGAGTAAATATCAAGAAGGTTGTACTATTCAATAATTTTCCAAGTTTTATATTAAAATTTTTCGTCATTTTAACACTTATTTACCATAATTGCAGTACAGGAAACTAGTTTTTGGTGTGTCAATCAGCCACTTGACTCACCCACCAAGGCGTCAGGTTGTATCTCTGGTCAGTGGAGGTAACATCTTGCTTATGGCTCTTTTGAACATAAACTATTTTTACATTTTTACAGTACGATTATTGGTCATTCTGAAATTCATTTAACATATTGACAATATATCGTGCAGTAATGGTTTAAAGAAAATAATCTTGAATTACACCTAGTGAACTTAAAATTTTATGGGTGAAATAACGGCACGAAACATGGGGTGATTTCTCTTCCACCCCCACTTCCTTCTCTTCTCCCTTCTCCTCCAACCCCACTTCTAATTCCCATCATCATCATCATCATCAACCAGGAGCCTTCTACATACACACCTCAAAGTAAGTGTATCTTACTGCCTTTTTTTACTTTGTATGTAATTTTCGGTGAGCTGGAACCAATTACCCAAAATCCCATTGAAACAATGGTTTCGGTTAACGAAATTTTCGGTTAAAGAACAACCTTCCGGAACGAATTGTGTTCGTTAACCGAGGGACCACTGTAATGTAATTAAAATATTCCAAGCATCATTACGACCACTAATTGCCCCACATCGAATTGTGGACCATAAATTTGGAATCGGCATGCCCAGGAGTATTATACCTATACCAAGATTTTCAAAGAAATCTAATTGTGGGTCGAAACAGTCCCTAGGGACTTGATCTCGCTCTCCTCTACTGTATATATTAGCCTTCTCAAGTAGTTCTCCTTATTCTGTACTCACCCCTGAAGATGTGAATTACACGAAAGCACTTGGGAACTTCGTGTTTTCTTGTTTCCTTGTGGTTATCAGTGAATATATATATATATATATATATATATATATATATATATATATATATATATATATATATATATATATATATATATATATATATATATATATATATATATATATATATATATATATATATATATATATATATATATATATATATATATATATATATATATATATATATATATATCATGTAGATCCAATAATGAAAACGTGGATAAGATAAATCTTGATAAAATCACACGGAAAAGGAAACAACGGAGCACCTATATATATACAGTAGTACCCCGCTTAACGCGGTCAATATAACCAATAGGGTACCTGTTAAGTGAAAACCGCGCTAAGTGAACAACAGAACATATGGGATTAATTCCAATAGAAACTGGCCCGACCCTCAAACTCCACTTTTTCCGACACAATACCTATGTTCTAGTAAAAATAACATCTTAATTTTATGATGGTACATGCACACAATTAATACTTAAGAGAAATAGAGAAATACAGTCGCCAAGTTAATGTCCATTCAAATAATGGACTCAACTCCCTCCCCCTCTTCTCACACTACACTCCTGGCTCTTCCCTCTGAGAAATTTTGGGGGGAAAACCACTAAATTTTAATAAATAATACCTCAAACTAAAGTTAGGATAATACAATTGACATTGCTGGATTCCTTGTAAGACCAGGAATATTTTGAATATAAATGTCATATATTTTGCACAAAAGATAACATATTTACTCAGAGTAAACATTATATCTAAAATTTGTATGTCTAATGCAAAATCTATGATGTTTATATTCAAAATGATCACCAAATTGTAAGAATTCCAGCAATGTAAATTATATTCTGGCCGGGTAATTTGTATGAATTTTATGAGCTAAAACAAATATCTTCAGTTAATAAAAAAAAAATATTCTTCACGACACTATCTGTCAATCAAAGTACCCCACCTTGCCTCCCCCCCTCTTCCAACCGCGCGGTCAGTCCCAACCCTCCCCCCCACCCCCCACCAATCCTCCCTTCAAGAGATGTTGGGTGAAAAACTAAATTTTAACATTTAGTATTAAATAATACCTCAGATTAAAGTTAGGATAATATAATTGACATTGCTGGATTCCTTGTAAGACCAGGAATATTTTGAATATAAATGTCATATATTTTGCACAAAAGATAACATATTTACTCAGAGAAACATTTTATCTAAAATTTGTATGTCTAATGCAAAATATATGATGTTTATATTCAAAATGATCACCAAATTGTAAGAATTCCAGCAATGTAAATTATATTCTGGCCGGGTAATTTGTATGAATTTTATGAGCTAAAACAAATATCTTCAGTTAATAAAAAAAAAAATATTCTTCACGACACTATCTGTCAATCAAAGTACCCCACCTTGCCTCCCCCCTCTTCCAACCGCGCGGTCAGTCCCAACCCTCCCCCCACCCCCCACCAATCCTCCCTTCAAGAGAAAGGTTGGGTGAAAAAACTAAATTTTAACATTTTGTATTAAATAATACCTCAGATTAAAGTTAGGATAATATAATTGACATTGCTGGATTCCTTGTAAGACCAGGAATATTTTGAATATAAATGTCATATATTTTGCACAAAAGAGAACATATTTACTCAGAGTAAACATTTTATCTAAAATTTGTATGTCTAATGCAAAATATATGATGTTTATATTCAAAATGATCACCAAATTGTAAGAATTCCAGCAATGTAAATTATATTCTGGCCGGGTAATTTGTATGAATTTTATGAGCTAAAACAAATATCTTCAATTAATAAAAAAAAAAAATATTCTTCACAGGGTAACAGATGGTCGTCGGTCCTAATGAAACACGACTGGAGAACATTCCTTTGTCGCAAATCAAGTTTATAAATTAAAGAAAATAATTACAGTGTGTTTAATATATTACAGTATATTATAAATAAATAAATAAACAAATAATTCGGTAAATCTATTTCAAGTAAATGGAAAATAAGCAAACAAATGTTATTTACCAAGACGCTTCCCTCTGGCTCAGGGTGAGATGTAGGGGTAGATAACAAAGCTATTTATAGCCCGTCTTTGTGTCTGAAGTGGCCAGTACCCTAATGCACCATAAATAATTCATTGAACATTCATTTTTTGTACATAGTATATATATATATATATATATATATATATATATATATATATATATATATATATATGTAATAAATATGTAGTAAGTACATACCGGTAACCTTTTTCACTCAAATCCTAATGAAACACCACAATTAGAATACGGTGGTTGCTGTTGAACCACCTGTTGTATAAATAGTCGGAACACAGTCACACCACCGAGACGAGGGAACACTCCCACCACCGATCGTCTCGTGCGAAGCAAGCGTATAAATGAAAGAAAATACTTGCAGTGTGTTTAATATGTTACAGTATATTATAAATAAATAAATAAACAAATAAATCGGTAAATCCATTTCAAGTAAATGGAAAAATTTTACTCGACACCGACATTAGTTCCAGTTACCGGTAAATAGCAGACGCTTCAGTGACGTCACTTGTGTTTACACTACACCAGCGGGTAATATTTGATGACATTACTTGAAGTGAATTGGCCTTATTTTAAAAAACCAAGGATGGTTGGTAAAGGACTACTGAGTCAGTGGGTAAGTGTCACATTTGGGGTACTGGTCTTATACAGCAAATAGAGCTCAAAAGCTACTTTTTAAATGGAAATTTGGGGGGGCCGTCTTATGCACCCCGACGCCTTATAGGCCGCGATATACGGTACACACAGCTATACCCCAATAATACTCGACAGTATTTCTTACCAGCCTTAAACGGTAATTTAATGTATAAATAGCATGTATTATGGTAATAATAAATAAACACTCATCAACACTCATCATGTTTAGCCTTTACGTTTTCAAAGAGACTTATGGCCTTCCTCTGAATTAAGTTAAGGCTTATAGGCATGCGGTGCTGATGCTGGTCTTCCAGCCACACACTCAAAAGTTTTTCCATCTCTACGATCACCGAGCCTCTTTTCTTACTAATGATCATGGAATGCATTGGCACAGAACCTTTCACATGTTACATAATGCGCTCTTTGTCCTTCAAAATTGTCCCAAAAGTCGAACGATTCATTCCAAGAGCATTTGCTATGCTTATCATTTTTTCACCTCTTTCACAACGCTGTATAATGTCCACCTTAGTTTTCAACGTAATAGTGCGATGCTTCTTACTACCACCATCAGCACTGGCATCACTCTTACGCCTCTGAGACATGTTGGGGTCAATAATATTCGTCAAAACCACAAATAACACCGTAAGGCAGCAGAGGAGCACAACAACAACAATGGCGCTAGGGATACAGGGTGACGCTGAACAGCCAACACCATCTATTGCGAAGCGGTTGAACTTACGACCCGGCACGGTTTTCAAACAGGCAATTGGACATATGGACAGGTTTGTTCATATCTCTGAAAGTTCATAACTTGAATGTTCGTAAGTAGGGGAGCTCCTGTATGTAGAAACAGTTCACAAGGCAACATAAATATATACTGTACATACCTTACATTATGTAATACGGTAGGGGACTTGGATGAAGTCTATGCATTTGAAGATTGTGGGGCATGACTTCAAAGGTATGCTAGAGTGTTATCCATTTGGGCAGCCATATAATAAGGGACATGGTCTGTCCATTTTGTCTCTAATTATAATTGCCATTGTATGTGAAGGCATTTTTTCATAAACCAATGGTTCATAGTTTGCTTATCCATGTATGTATTGGCCAGTACAGTAATTATGTAACAAATAACAATCAAGAAGAGATTTATAAAACAAGTGTATTTTAGAAGAACACTTACAGTAA
This sequence comes from Homarus americanus, assembly GCF_018991925.1. NCBI lineage: Eukaryota > Metazoa > Arthropoda > Malacostraca > Decapoda > Nephropidae > Homarus > Homarus americanus. Next base: position 2,347,830 of record NW_024750852.1, read on the forward strand.
GAGTTATAAACAAAAATAAGGTGCTTTATACTCACAGCTGTGGCCTTACACCTTTGGGAATGCTAATGGTGTTTCCTGCCCTCACATGATCCAGCACCTGATTGTTGGACATCCCCTGAAAGAAAATTGAACACATACTCTCAAACCTTAAGTCATGTGAATGTTTCATCTACATACCCTTATAAAGTAAAAGAAATTATTCTGAGTGAAGAATAATAATAACAAGGCTATATAGGTACAATGGTCCCTTGGTTAACGAACGCCTCGGTTAATGAAATTTCGGTTAACAAATTACCTTCCATGAGAATCTTCAATTCAGTTAATGAAAAAAAATTTGATTAACGAAATCCATATGAAAATCACATTTTGTTTTGAACATCAGCTGATAAGCTGAGGAGGTACTCAGCCAATTCAGTGATCTCTTCTATGTTTACATTCAAACTAATCACTATCTTATAAGAATTCCAGCAATGCAAATTAAATTCACCCAGTCACTTCTATTAAATTTTATAAGCAAAAAACAAAAACTCAATCTAAAAGAAAAAAAAATAAACTAACAATTAAATACTTCACACCACAGGTGCCAACTGTCAAACATGTCACTGTCACCCCTCCCTCCCTGCCCCCCCACCTTCCTGAGAAACGTTTGGATAAAAAGACTAGGTTTACAGGTTTAAAAATAAATAATACCTCAGACTAAAGTTAGGATAATATAATTTGCATTGCTGAAATCCTTGCAAGACAGGGAATATTTTGAATATAAACTTCATATATTTTGCACAAAAGATAAAATTTTTGCTCTCCCTAATAAAATTCTTAAATTAGAAATAAAATTTGTATGTCTAATGTAAATTTTAGCTTGTTTACATTCAAATTAATCACTATCTTATAAGAATTCCAGCAATGTAAATTATATTCTGGCCGGGTAATTTCTATGAATTTTATGAGCTAAAAACAAATATCTTCAGTAAATAAACAAATTATACTTCATCAGACACTATCTGTCAATCAAAATACTCCACCTCCCGCTCCCCCCTCTTCCCACGCTCATTGGCTCTCCTCTCTCCCTGAGAAATGTTTGGGTGAAAACACTAGGCTTTTATGTTTAGTAATAAATAATATTGTCAGACAATAGTTAGGATAATATAAATGACATTAATGGATTCCTTGTAAGACAGGGAATAATTTGAATATAAACGTCATATATTTTGCACAAAAGATAAAATTTTTGCTCTCTAATAAAATTCTTAAATTAGATCTAAAATTTATATGTCCAATGCAAATTTTAGCTTGTTTATATTCAAATTAATCACTATCTTATAAGAATTCCAGCAATGTAAATTATATTCTGGCTTTACTTTGTATATACTTTTCTATGAGCTGGAACCAATTACCCAATATCCCATTGAAACAATGGTTTCGGTTAACGAAAATTCGGTTAACGAACGACCTTCTGGAACAAATTGTGTTCGTTAACCGAGGGACTACTGTACATATAACCGAAATATTCCTCTGCTATCACTGTGTTCAAGATGGTTAATGCTTACCACAACAACTGTGTTCAACACTTGGTAAATAATATTGTAGTGTATTTATACATTAATCAGTTAGTTGTCGAAGTGAACATGTGTATTTCCCAGTTTTTCAATTGCTCTCCTCTCATTTACTGTTCTCTATAAATTCACTCTTTATTGTACCAAACTTCCTTAACATCAATTCTAGATACTTGAAATCTTTAACTTTCTCTAGAATCTCATTCTTCTTCATAGTTTTATATTCAATATGCAAGGTTTTTCTATTGTGAATTTGCCAACACCAGGGCTAGCTCTAGCTTCTGAGGGGACCTGTGCAGGATAATGGTTGGGGGCCCCATTCCTTTGACAACCCTCCCAAGGCTTCCCTCCTATCATGCCCAGTCCCTTACCCACATATATTCCTGATTTCCTATAACATCATCATCTTGATACTGTTATAAAAACATACGTGCAAATACAGTACAGTGACCCCTCCGTTAACGAACTCAATCCGTTCCAGAAGGTCGTTCGTTAACCGAAAAGTTCGTTAACCGAAACCATTGTTTCAATGGGTTTTTGGGTAATTGGTTCCAGCTCATTGAAAATTTCCTAAATTCAACAAAAATGGTAGAAAAGTTCACTTACTTTGAGGTGTGTATGTAGAAGGCTCCTGGATGATGATGATGATGATGATGGGATTTAGAATGGGGGTGGAGGAGAAGGAAGAAGAGAAGGCATTGGGGTGGAAGAGAAGTCACCCCATGGCGCCATTTCACCCATAAAATTTTAGCTCTCTGGTTTAATTCAAGATTATTTTCTTTAAATCAACACTGCACTGCATTATATATTGTCAATATGTAAAATATATTTCAAAATGACCAATAATTTGCTTGGAAACACAGAAAAAAAGCGTTTAGTTGAAGAGAGTCTCAAGCAAGATGTTACCTCCAGTGAAAACAGAGAGAGACTAACTCCTGTTTGCTGTGTTAAGAGGCTGGATGCCGCGCATTAAACTAGTCACTTTACCTTCAATTATGTTCAATAATTGTTAAAATGACTAAAAAATTGAATATTAAACTTTTAAAATTATTGAATAGTATAAACTTCTTGATATTTACTAAAATAGTAAGGAATTTAAGCCCTAGAACCGATTAATGTATTGGCGGACTGATACTAAAGCTGGTTGCCCGGTCAGTGCAAGCGAAAACATGTTGAGGTCGGTTCGTAAGAACTTCGTTAACCGAATTTTTTTTCGTTAACCGAATTGAAGATCCTTATGGAAGGCAGTTCGTTAATCGAAATTACGTTAACCGAGGTGTTCATTAAACGAGGGGTCACTGTATACAGTGACCCCTCCGTTAACGAACTCAATCCGTTCCAGAAGGTCGTTCGTTAACCGAAAAGTTCGTTAACCGAAACCATTGTTTCAATGGGTTTTTGGGTAATTGGTTCCAGCTCACCGAAAATTTCCTAAATTCAACAAAAATGGTAGAAAAGTTCACTTACTTTGAGGTGTGTATGTAGAAGGCTCCTGGATGATGATGATGATGATGGGATTTAGAATAGGGGTGGAGGAGAGGGAAAAAGAGAAGGCATTGGGGTGGAAGAGAAGTCACCCCATGGTGTCATTTCACCCATAAAATTTTAGCTCTCTTGGTGTAATTCAAGATTATTTTCTTTAAATCAACACTGCACTGCATTATATATTGTCAATATGTAAAATATATTTCAAAATGACCAATAATTTGCTTGGAAACACAGAAAAAAAGCGTTTAGTTGAAGAGAGTCTCAAGCAAGATGTTACCTCCAGTGAAAACAGAGAGAGACTAACTCCTGTTTGCTCTGTTAAGAGGCTGGATGCCGCGCATTAAACTAGTCACTTTACCTTCAATTGTGTTCAATAATTGTGAAAATGACTAAAAAATTGAATATTAAACTTTTAAAATTATTGAATAGTATAAACTTCTTGATATTTACTAAAATAGTAAGGAATTTAAGCCCTAGAACCGATTAATGTATTGGTGGACTGATACTAAAGCTGGTTGCCCGGTCAGTGCAAGCAAAAACATGTTGAGGTCGGTTCGTAAGAACTTCGTTAACCGAATTGAAGATCCTTATGGAAGGCAGTTCGTTAATCGAAATTACGTTAACCGAGGTGTTCGTTAAACGAGGGGTCACTGCATATAACAGGAAGGTAAATCAGTATAAGTAGCCAAGTTCTTAAAGACAGAAACCACCAAAGCCCAGACTTATTGGTGCCAGATGGCTGAAATGCAATCGCTTGCAGTTTTGAGATGCACACACTACACGACACATCAGAATTGAAATACAAATCCTACTAAACAACAAATATATTGTATTCAGGAAGGGGGCCCACTAAGTGTTGGGGTCCTATGCAGCTGCACAGACCATACATCCCTGGCCAACACCAACTACTATACAGCAATACTCCTTCCACTCAAGATACTTTACTTAACTCCTCTAACTTTTACTTTCAAATTCCCTCTTTTACACATGCTGTTGAAGTTATTCACCATCTTTTGCAGTTCCTGTTCAATTCACTTCATAGAGCACTGCTCCCCAAATGTATCTGCTGATCGGTGGTAAAAAGGGACTCTTTGGAAATCTAGGGCAGTTACAAGAGGATAGTAAATTAAGGAAATGTAAACAGACTTAAATATTTTTTTAAGCTTACCTGGAATGGAAAGCTTCCAAAGGTAATAATTTCATAAAGCAAGACGCCATATGACCACATATCACTCATGTTGGTGAACATTCCATCTTCAAGGGACTCTGGAGACATCCATCGCACAGGTAACATGGCTGCCAGAGAAAAGACACATTATAAAGTATGATTTTCCATATTTATCAAGGAAAAATAGGATGAACTAAATTGTTTAAGGTTTAAGAGATTTACATTACCGGTAAATACAGTAACGAAGTCTCATATTTGGTGTAAAATATCGTGAGTTTCGCGAAATCCAGCCAGCTGAATGCAAGATGCAGCCAGCTGAACATGAGATCCAACAAGCTGAATGCTGGCCACCGTCTTGAATGACGTCACAGCCCTCATACTAGTTACAGTCATTTCTGCTACAACGCGTGTTTTGTCAATGCGAATTGGTTGTAACACATTGATGAATAGGGGAATGCGAACTTTTGCATGTGATTAAATTACTTGAGGATGGCCTAAAAACTAGTTTCAAGAAAGCACAATCAGGTCAATAAAGGCAGAATTTGTATCATTTGGAGGTTAGAAATAGGAAAATCAGAGGTTGATGTAGAGTGGCCAGTCTATATTGTTATTTTTCCCATTAGTATTTGCATTTGACGAATTTGAATTTAGCAAAAGTTTTCCAGTCAATATTACTTACGATATACAAGATCTCACTGTACCTAAAATCAACTAAAGTGTTATTATTTGAGAACTTCAACAATAAAAAGATAAAACTTTCTGTTTTTGAATACTTACCTCGTCTGTTGAAGCGGTAATAATCGCTTTCATACATGGGACGAGTCATGCCAAAATCTGAGAGTTTGACGACTCGTTCGGCACTCACGAGACAGTTTCTGCATGCTACATCCCTAGTGAAATAACAGTTAGTTGGTATTAGTAGTTTATTGGTAACTATTTAGCAATCAAATTCTGTAGTCTTTCAAAAACTCAATTTTCACCACAATAAATGTTTTTATCACAGCTCTCTGGTCATAATCTGATTAAGAACATGTCAAGCAGACCATGGGGAATAATGTGTACAAAGTTTTGAAATAGTAAGAATAGTGCCTTTTGATTTGAAATGAGAGGAGAGGTGGCAATGAAATATACTGTAATATAACCAATCATGAATCTAGCAACATAAACACAACATCAACAACCTTGTGGTTTATTCCCACATAGTTATCAGCATCCTCCAATTGTGTGACTGAGACGACATACTAGATGTTAAAAAAAAAAAAATATCATATACTGTAGAAAACTAGAGTACAGTAGTACCCCCGCGGTCAATTGAACCCACAGGGTACCTCGGAAAGTGAAAACCGCGTAAAGTGAACAACAGAACATATGGGATTAATTCCAATAGAGACTGGGCTGACCCCCAAACTCCACTTTTTCCAACACAATACCTATGTTGTAGTAAAAATAACATCTAAATTTTATGATGGTATGCTCACACAATTAATATTTAAGAGAAATACAGTCGCCAAGTTAATGTCCATTCAAATAATGGACTCAAATCCCCCTCCCCCCTCTTCCCAGCTCACTAGCTCCTACCTCTCTGAGAAATGATTGGGTGAAAACACTAGATTTTAACGTTTAGTAATAAATAATACCTCAGACTAAAGTTAGGATAATATAATTGACATTTCTGGATTCCTTGCAGGTCAGGGAATATTTTGATGGTAAACTCCATATATTTTGCACAAAAGATAAAATATTTGCTTTGTGTAAACCAAATTATTACATTAGAGCTAAAATTTGTATGTCTAATGCAAAATCCATGATGTTTATATTCAAATATGATCATCATATTGTAAGAATTCCAGCAATGTAAATTATATTCTGGTCGAGTAATTTGTATGAATTTTATGAGCTAAAACAAATATCTTCAGTTAATAAAAAAAAAAAAATATTCTTCACGACACTATCTGTCAATCAAAGTACCCCACCTTGCCTCCCCCCCCCCTCCTCACACTCACGCCAGCTGGATCGGTCGGTCCCAACCCTCCCCCCCACCCACCACCTTCCCTCCCTACCAGAGAAATGTTTGGGTGAAAATACTAGATTTTAACTTTTAGTAATAAATAATACCTCAGACTAAAGTTAGGATAATATAATTGACATTTCTGGATTCCTTGCAGGTCAGGGAATATTTTGAATGTAAACTCCATATATTTTGCACAAAAGATAAAATATTTGCTTTGTGTAAATCAAATTATTACATTAGATCTAAAATTTGTATGTCTAATGCAAAATCCATGATGTTTATATTCAAAATGATCATCATATTGTAAGAATTCCAGCAATGTAAATTATATTCTGGCCGGGTAATTTGTATGAATTTTATGAGCTAAAACATATATCTTCAGTAAATAAACAAAGAAATATTCTTCAAGGACACTATCTGTCAATCAAAATACTCCGCCCTAGCTGGGTCGGTCCCTCCCTCCCTCCCTTCCCTCCCTACCAGAGAAGCTTTGGGAGAAAATAGTATATTTACATTTTTAGTAATAAATAATAACTCAGACTAAAGTTAGGATAATATAATTGACATTTCTGGATTCCTTGCAGGTCAGGGAATATTTTGAATGTAAACTTCATATATTCTGCACAAAGGATAAAATATTTGCTTTGTGTAAACCAAATTATTACATTAGATCTAAATTTGTATGTCTAATGCAAAATCCATGATGTTTATATTCAAAATGATCATCATATTGTAAGAATTCCAGCAATGTAAATTATATTCTGGCCGGGTAATTTGTATGAATTTTATGAGCTAAATAAAAAAAAAATAAAAAAAAAATATACTTCACCGCGTATATGAGTAAGTGCACCGCGGAAAGTGAAAGTCCGGTTGTGGCAAGGTACCGTAAATGAGAAAGAGAAAGAGAAATCGCAGAAAGTGAAACGTGTAAAGCGGGGTAATACTGTACATCTTCCTACTCAGTGAAGGAGTAATCCTAATATCACCTTTCCTGGCTACCCATGAGATCTTTAGCTTTGCCTCTAGGGTCTAACAGGGCTGAGATACAGTAATTGTAATTTTCTAATCAATCACCCTTCTTTAAACACATGCACTGCCCACATAAAATAAATGGGGTTTATGTTGAAGTTGCCCCCCCCTCCCCCCTGGAAAGAGTTAGGGGGGGGGGGAGACTGGACATCTGCTCCAAGCCAGTATCTACAGTAAGTGATCATCATGGCATAATGCTGGCTCCACTCTTTAGGCATTTAAGCTTGATAATGTATTATTTAATGTATGTGGACAGTCAACATCCTTTTCATGCCTCCATGATCCAGACTTGACCAACACTGGTGCAAATACAGATACATTCTAGAATCAGTACACGTCCATTAATTGTCAATAGTATGTAACAGTGAAGTGACTGAACACCCAAACAGCTAACGAGCCTATACAAACTCATGGGTAGATGGAATGCAGTGATGATAGTAATGGTGGTAGTGATGGTAATTTTGACTTGTGAGGTAGTAATGGTGGTGAGGACTGGTTAGAGGCAGTGCTAGAGTGCACAACAAATCACCATAATACAGGGGGCCCCCAAGTTCGCGGATTTTTACTTCGCGGTTCTTGGTTATTCACGGATGACACCCTGGATGTACCCAAGAATGTCTGTGGGTAGTTTTAAAGTTGCCGACATTTTTGCGGCTGGGACAGGGAGCCATTCGTTCTAGAGACAGTAATTTCCTTTACCTGTATGGTGTTACGAACCACGCCATCAATTGTCATGATCTACCTACCCAGCACTACGAACCACGCCATCTATTGTCATGATCTACCTACCCAGCACCACGAGCAACGCCATCTAGGGACGAAACCCGAGTATGACTAGTCTTAGTTACCACTCCGGGGTTTCCCTTCTCCATATCCTGGTTGTTGCGTCACCTCCTCCAAGTCTTCCTCATCAGCTCCAGTTCGATGAGAGTTCAGTTCACTCTGGGAAGTGACCACAGGATCACCTATCCTGGAAACCTACGGCACAGTGACTACCTACCGTCTTCTACAATACTCAGCCTTACTCGTCAGCCATCTCAGCTCCGCACTTAAGTATTTGTAATCTTATATTGCCTCCCCACCTCCACCTTGCTTCAAATTATTGTATGTTGTATAAATATGTATATACTGTTAATGTTTAGGTTAAGTATGCTTAAGGGTAAATTATAGAAAGCTGAATATTTTGTTAAGGAATTTATGGTACTTTATTATACACAACAAAAACTCGCATCCTTTGTCTACCCTTTTATAGTCCGATTGTCTTTGTTTTTTTATTGTTGTTGCCTGTTGGGATCTGGGTAGACTTTTAACTATATTCTAAATCCCCAACTCGTAACAATGGTAAATACCCTGTATGTGTATGTGTGTGGACACACTCACAAAAGGCATACAAATAAATAATAATTGGAAAATCCTCTCACAAATAATCAGAAACAAATCTATTAAAAATGTGACAGTCTACCCTCGAGTCCGTGCTCTATTACTAAAGTACACAAACACACACACACACACACACACACACACATATACAATACTACGGTAAAAGAAATAATTGTCCTAAGGGCAAACACATAAAAGGAATACAGTAAAGCCTCCAATAACAACGATTCAACTAACGAAGATTCATATCTAAGACCCTGGTTAATTTAGGACCCAATTCAATTTACGCCATTATTTTCTTCGTATTTACGATGAAATTAAAAAAAAATATTATATTTTTGTATAAATAATAACTATATCCTGATATTAAAAAAAAAAAAACACGCCTTGCGCACGGAGGCTGCCAGGCTTGTGAGTGGTGAAGCCAGCATCACTTGTACTGTATATAACAATCGCAGCTGGCAGTCCCTTTGTTTTCACGCATCTGAACAGGAAAAGGAGAAAAACTTTTTCAGGTTTCTTACAGAATTTTTGCATCCCTATTCAACATGAGCAAGAGAGCAAGTGTTGGTAGTGATGTTTCAAAAGCTAATAGAAAGTGTATAAGCTTAGCCGAGAAACTAGATATGTTAAACGGATATGAAAAAAGTGAGAGGTCTGTGGAGCAAATAATAAGGAACATCTTTTCTGAAGTGGAAGAACGAAGCATTAAAATTAACAGGGACATGAAAAATGCATATGACCTCTACATAAAGATGTATAATGAGAAAAGAAAGCAGCTGTGCAAGGTTCTTTCGACAGCTTTATTATTCAACTTCAGCATCATAAGCAGCTTCAACAACTTCAGGTTCAGTAACAGTTTCAGCAACAGCTTTATAGAAAGCTACAGCTCCAGCCAGAGTTGAACCTGATGACTTCGTCATCTGAGTAAAAACTCGCACAACATCATTGGCTGTCTTTATGTTTTAGACTTTACCACTATTGGTGAGTGGAATTTTTGTTTTACATTCGTAAGTATTATTTAAAACATATATGAACACTAAATAAGTGTTGCTTTCATATTCATATGTAGAGAAATGACGATATGTTTTCACATGTATGCACTTACTGTACATACGTTGGCGTTCCCAATCGTCTCACTTTATTTCTTTACCATTAGTGGTTAGCTACTTCTTGTGTTCCATTTATTAACATTAAATAACATTACTTAAAACATATATACTACAGGTATTAAATTTTTTACATTAAGTTCACTACAGTTACAACCAGGGACTTCTTTTCTTTATTTTCTCATGTAGAACTATCATCCCGGACGCCCGGCTGTAAACACTAATGAAAACAATGGCGTCCCATCTCCTCTTGTGTGACCATATTATTATTCATTTATATTGTATAAGGTGCATCCAGAAACATTATTTAAAGAATATAGTTTGCAATTTTCTTTAATTGTATAGTTTTGGGGGGAAAAGCTATGAAAAGGTCACACTTGGGAACGCATCTCATTATTATTGCTTTATTTTAATGGAAATTAATGATTCGCGATATGATGATTCACCTTACACTATAATATTGGAGGACATATTACTAATGTTATTCGAGGCTTTACTGTATACAGTACATTTCTTTGTACACAAGTAAAAATGTAACCCCCCCCCCTGTCTGCAAATGTTATTCACAGATTTGGCGATTCGCGACCATTTTGAGAACCTAATCCCAGCGAATTTGGGGGGCCCCCTGCACTTATAGATGTTTTTAAAAAGTTACTAAAATTTGTATCTGATAGCAAGCAGCATCCCCACTTTTGCCAATTTTTTTTTAGGAAAAAAATGCAGCTTATAATCATCAAAATACGGTTAAGCCTTCCTTGCCATGATCTAAGTGACCAGGATTTATTTATTCACCTCTGGAATGCCCAAGGCCACCCACAACTTCTAAAAAGGCCCTGCTTATTTGCAGAAACAAATGCTACTTTACCTTCCATAAAAACACTGTTCTCTTGCTCCTAACTGCTTCCCTTATATACAGTACTATAAAACCAATTGAGGCATGAAAACTCATTTGTGCTGAAACCAGCAAAGGAAACTTGTAATAGAATCTTCCATGCCTTACACGTGGGCCTGGGCTTAATTCACCATTGATCAAATAGCACAAATCTCTAGGTAAGATTTAATGTTTATGTGAGGTATTCACTACAAACGAATCCTTTTCCCTTTCCATGTAAATTCATAACGCCAGAAAATTATCAATGACACATTACACAAAGTTTAACTTCAGCCTGATAAACAGTCAGCTTCCTTACCTGTGTACATATCTTAGCTCTGTAAGATAGGCTAATGCACGACATACATCAAGTGCCATGGAAGTAAGGCGCTTACTGCTGATTTCGTCCTCCTCTGTGTGCAGTGATCGGTCAGATACTAGGTGACGACGAGCCAATAGATACGTCTTGAGGTCACCTGTTGCAAAAGGCAAGTACTAATGACCAAAAAATGAATAAAATTCCACTGATTATTATTTTCCAGGCTAGCAGCATTACTCCACTATCAATTACATCAGGTGGAACACCATTAACATAATTAAGGTTCTGTTAAGAGTAGTAGTGTTATCCCTACTTATTCTTAATTCCCTGAAATTGGAGCAAGGTAAACTTTTGTATGCACGGTTCAGTTATCATAATTTTTTATCATCATCTGCTATGAAGTATCAGGGGAAGAGTTGGGAGGGAGGATCAAGAGGACGGAACAACATAACTGTGTTGGTGAATACAGTATTCAATATGCCCATTGAGTTGTATTTTTTAGGTATGTAATACATACAATAATTATATATTTATTTGCATCTTTATTATGTTTTATTTTCATGTTATTAAATGATGTTTGAGAGGGAGAGAGGTTACAGATGATTAAAAACACGTTTAGGGCCGTACAAGTGATCAGGGATAGGTTATAATATTGAACATTACACGGTAAGTGAATATCCGGAAAAGAGTATTCACAGCTTTGCTCTTTCAAAATAATATCAGGAATGTAACCCCCACGAAAATGAGGGACCACTGTATTTGGTAATTGTGCTACAAGAATGAAATACAAAACATCTGGCTATTATGTGTTGGTGCTGAACAATCAAGAAATCATCCAGTATCCAGGTGACATAATGCAAATTAATGGATACATTCTCTAATACTGTATACATATTTTTATTAACAATACTGCAATGTTACTGAAATTCAAGTTTAGTACTTTGATTTACTGCTGAATAACAATAAAGTAGTATTGTTTTTATGCCATAATGTAATGTTTGAAAAGATTGTTTATACACTATGGAGTTTTATATAGAAAACGAATAAGCTAAGATGGATAACAATAAAATAAACACAGTGTCAACATCCACTCACCATACAGCAAAAACTCCATGATCATGTAGATAGGTTCCTGGTGAGTACATAGACCAAGCAACTGAACAATGTTCTTATGATTGAACCTTTTCATCATTTCTGCCTCGCCCAAGAAGTCTAATTTCTCCTCGACCGTCGAACCAACTTTAAGTGTTTTGACGGCCACGGCCAGCCAAGGTGTGTTGTCCCCAAACTGACACTCACCGCCAAATACTGTACCAAATGCTCCTTCACCAATAGTACGATTAATGACCACTTTTTCCCTTGGCAGCTCCCATTCGTTAAGGGACATGAGATCTCCTAGTGGCCAAGTTGACTGATCTGGAACCATGTTCTCGTACCTGACAAAAAAAAATTATATAATACTTCATTTAAAAAAATACAATTACTGTACAACTCAAATACCTGTATTAATAAAAAATATTGTCTTTATATATATATATATATATATATATATATATATATATATATATATATATATATATATATATATATATATATATATATATATATATATATATATATATATATATATATATATATATATACACACACAGTATTACCCCGCTTTATGCGGTTTCACTTAACGCGATTTCTCATATACGCGGTGCCTCACCAGAACCGAAGTTTCACTTAACGCGGATCATCTACCCATATACGCGGTGAAGTATAATATTTTTTTATTTTTTTATTTAGCTCATAAAATTCATACAAATTACCCGACCAGAATATAATATACATTGCTGGAATTCTTACAATATGATGATCATTTTGAATATAAACATCTTAGATTTTGCATTAGACATACACATTTTAGATATAATGTTTACTCTGAGTAAATATGTTGTCTTTTGTGCAAAATATATGACATTTATATTCAAAATATTCCTGGTCTTACAAGGAATCCAGCAATGTCAATTACATTATCCTAACTTTAGTTTGAGGTATTATTTGTTAAAATCTAGTGGTTTTCCCCCAAAAATTTCTCAGAGGTAAGAGCCAGTGAGTGTAGTGTGAGAAGAGGGGGTGGGAGTTGAGTCCATTATTTGAATGGACATTAACTTGGCGACTGTATATCTCTATTTCTCTTAAGTATTAATTGTGTGCATGTACCATCATAAAATTAAGATGTTATTTTTACTAGAACATAGGTATTGTGTCGGAAAAAGTGGAGTTTGGGGGTCAGCTGGTCTCTATTGGAATTAATCCCATATGTTCTGTTGTTCCATTTACGCGGAGTTCACTTAACCGAAACCATTGTTTCAATGGGTTTTGGGGTAATTGGTTCCAGCTCACCGAAAATTGCCTAAATTCAACAAAAAAGGTAGAAAATTACACTTACTTTGAGGTGTGTATGTAGAAGGCTCCTGGATGATGATGATGGGAATTAGAATGGGGGTGGAGGAGAAGGAAGAAGAGAAGGCATTAGGGTGAAAGAGAAGTCACCCCATGGCGCCATTTCACCCATAAAATTTTAGCTCTCTTGGTGTAATTCAAGATTATTTTCTTTAAATCAACACTGCACTGCATTATATATTGTCAATATGTAAAATATATTTCAAAATGACCAATAATTTGCTTGGAAACACAGAAAAAAAGCGTTTAGTTGAAGAGAGTCTCAAGCAAGATGTTACCTCCACTGAAAACAGAGAGAGACTAACGCCTGTCTGGTGTGTTAACAGGCTGGATGGCACGCCAGAAACTAGTTTCTTTACCTTCAATTATGTTCAATATTTGTTAAAATGACTAAAAAAGTTAATATTAAACTTTTAAAATTATTGAATAGTATAAACTTCTTGATATTTACTAAAATAGTAAGGAATTTAAGCCCTAAAACCGATTAATGTATTGGCGGACTGATACTACAGCTGGTGGACCGCCAAATGCAAGCGAAAACATGTTGAAGTCGGCTCATAAAAAACTCGTTAATCGAGGGATTGCTCGTTAACCGAAGTTAAGAATCTTATGGAAGGTAAATTGTTAACCGAGGCGCTCGTTAACCGAGGGACCACTGTATGTATGTATGTATGTATATATATATATATATATATATATATATATATATATATATATATATATATATATATATATATATATATATATATATATATATATATATATATATATATATATATATATATATATATATATATATATATATAGCGGTCCCATTCGCGTTTCCACGTTAACGGTGCCTTGCCCAGAACCGCGTGCTCATTACGGGAGAGTGTCGGTAGCGGCGCTATTTTGGGTCGCCCCACCGC
>NW_024750852.1:2362216-2419673 GCF_018991925.1 Homarus americanus
GGCGTGACCGAACCAGCGCTCTCGCTCAGGAAGGAAATGTTTGATATAGAAAATGCAGTCATTTTGAAAATATTTTTTTAACGACTTTCGTGATCGTATGTCGCGATGCGTGGGGTCAGAAGCTTAGTCGTAAGTGCGGATTGGCGTAAGTCAGCAGTCAATTGTGAAGTCTGGGACTACATATATATATATATATATATATATATATATATATATATATATATATATATATATATATATATATATATATATATATACAGTTGTACCCCACTTAACGCGGTCAATTGAACCCAGAGGGTCCCGCGTTAAGTGAAAACCGCGTTAAGTGAATAACAGAACATATGGGATTAATTCCAATAGAACCCAGCCCGACCCCCAAACTCCACTTTTTGACGACAAATAACTATGTTGTAGTAAAAATTCTATCTTAACTTTATGGTGGCATGAAAAACAAGTAATATAGAAGAGGTTAGGTTAGGAAAGATAAAGGTTAACATAGGAAAAATAAAGAATAGGTTAAAAAACGAAAATTTTTGAGGAACACTCACGGTAGTAGAAGAGATGGGTCGGCATACGGGGATGGAGGCTGGTTCCGAGGCAGAGGGCAGATTACTGCCCCTCAGGTGAATCACCATTACTAGGTGAATCACCATTACTAGGTGAATCAATATCACTGTCACTTACAGTTGTCATGGCTTCCCTGACAAATCCCTCAAAATCAACTTCACTATCACTATCACTGGCTTGGGCTGGCTGTGGTGGGTTGCGGGCGAAGAACTCGGTTATGCTTTGCTGACAGCTGGCTTTGATGTTGTCATGATACATTGATGTACGGCTCCATAGCCTGCACCAGTCGGGTATGGAAGACGTCATGGCGTTCATCGTCAGTGTCGCGGGAAACGATAGATGAAGCACCTGCAGACTTTGTGATCTTCATGTGCTCCTTTATCTTGGCTGCATCCTTCTTTATTGTACGAATCGTAGATTCGTTGACGCCATGCTGGCGCGCGAGATCAATTTGGCGTCTTCCTTTCTCCAAATCTTGAACAATTTGGTACTTCACCTCGTAGCTTAATGAACGTCGTGTCTTCTTTGGTTTAGTGCCGCTGGGTCCAGGTAAGGAAAGGTTTCTCTCTGGGGGTGGTGGTCCGGCGGAAGCCATTTTACGGAACAATGGATGCGCGTTAACCCGGCGTGGCCTTGAGGAATGAAACTGCCGCGGCTAGGTCAAGCGTCGTCTCTCCTCCCTCCCTCCCTCCCCGGGGTAGTCACGTCATAATACTTTAAGCCAATTACAGCTAGCAGCAGAGGGGGGTAGGGCTGCATGGCCAATCACAGTCCGAGACGTCATATGACGTCAGTGATAACGCAACAAAGACACACACTGCGCAACCTTACCGCGCCGCTTACCCAAGCGGAGGGAGGAGGAGGGAGAGGCAGGCAGGCAGGCGGGCGGGTGGGTGGCGCGTGGCGCGTAGCGCGTGGGCAAAATCTAAAAATAGCATCCGAGCCGGACACTCACCGCGTATATGTGGAAAAAACCCGCTTTAAGTGAAAGTTCAGCTTTGGCAAGGCACCGCGTATATGCGAAAACGCGTTAAGTGAAAGCGCGTTAAGCGGGGTAAAACTGTATATATATATATATATATATATATATATATATATATATATATATATATATATATATATATATATATATATATATATATATATATATATATATATATATATATATATATTTTTTTTTTTTTTTTTTTTTTTTTTTAGTCCCCGACCACATGGGCTTGATCATTGGTCATTGCACGACCTGCTGACGCGTCGTCAGGCGGGACATCTGACTACGACCGTTGTACATGCGATCAAGTAATCACGTGGACTAAAAAATATTTTCAAATATCGCCCGCATTTTCTATACCGAAACATTTCCTTCCCGGGCGTGAGGGTGGCGCGTCTCGGGTCGCCTCGTGGGTACACTCACTCAGTGGAGCGCTTAGTTGGTGTTTGGCTATCGTATTTTATACTGATCGCGCTGTGAACTTTCGTTATTATCGGATTTAATTGGCTTTATAATGGCTGGAAAGAGTAAAAGTGAGAGTGCTGGTGGTGTTCCAAAGAAAAGGAGACAGGCAATTACTTTTGAGATGAAAATGAAGATAATAACACAGCATGAGAATGGAAAAACAGTAGCAACAATCTCACGCGACCTAGGTTTCTCACACTCGACTATATCCACTATTCTGAAGGACAAGGAACGTATTCGTGAAGTAGTGAAAGGAACAACACCTATAAAGGGAACTATAATATCAAAGAGAAGACAAGGTCCTATTCACGATATGGAAAAATTATTGGTGATATGGATAGAAGACCAGATACAGAAGCGTGTACCCTTAAGCCTTCTAACCATACAGGCTAAAGCAAGAAGCCTGTTCCAAAGCCTGAAGGAGCAGGCAGGAGATGAATGTGATCAAACCTTTACAGGAAGTCATGGGTGGTTTGATAGATTTAAAAAACGCTACAGTCTACACAATGTTAAGGTGAGTGGAGAGGCAGCTAGTGCCGATGTTGGTGCTGCCGAAGCTTTTAAGGAGGAGTTAGATGATGTGATTGTGGAAGGGAATTATTTGCCTGAGCAAATATTCAATGTGGATGAGACTGGATTATTGTGGAAACGCATGCCTGAGCGGACATACATCCACAAAGAGGCAAAAACAATGCCCGGATTCAAGGCATTCAAGGACAGAATTACACTTCTGTTGGGGGGGAATGTTGCTGGTTTCAAGCTAAAGCCCTTCATGATCTATCATTCAGAGAACCCCAGGGCTTTTAAACATGTCAGCAAGCACACACTGCCAGTGTTTTATCGCAGTAATAAGAGAGCCTGGATGACCCTAGTACTGTTTGATGATTGGTTCATGACTTGTTTCATTCCACGAGCCAAGGAGTATTGTCTGCAACAACAGATTCCATTCAAGATTTTACTGATTTTGGATAATGCTCCGGGACACCCACCACACCTGGACGACATGCACCCTGATGTTAAGGTAGTGTACATTCCACCTAACACTACCTCTATCACCCAACCCATGGATCAAGGTGCTATTGCTGCCTTTAAGGCGTATTATTTACGCACGACCTTCACTCAGGCTGTTGCTGCTACTGAAGGTGAGAAAACGCTCAGAGTTTTGGAAGGAGTACAACATTTTGTCAAGTATAACGAACATTAGTGCAGCATGGGATCAGGTTACAAAACATTGCATGAATGGAATATGGAAGAAAATCCTGAAAAGATATGTGAACAGTTTCAAAGGATTTAATGAAAATAAAGTTATTTTGGATATTAGTAACAAGATAGTGGAGTTAGGTAAGCAGCTGGAGTTAGGAATTGATAATGAAGATGTTGGACAGTTGGTTGAAAGTGTAGCAGAAGAGCTCAGTAACGAGGATCTTATTGAACTAGATGCACAGAAAATTGCAGAGGAAGAAGAAGAGACAAAATGTAGAAGAAGAACCTGCACCCCCCAAAAAGTTTTCAGTGAAACATATGGCAGAGGCATTTGCTACAATTAATAAAGGAATGCAAATGTTTGATGGCATGGATCAAAATAATGAGCGTTATGCCAAAGTTGACAGAATGATCCAAGATGCACTTGCTTGCTACAGAGAAATTTATAATGAAAAGAAAAAGCAAACTGTGCAGTCTAAATTGGACATCTATTACAAGAAGTTCCCCAGTGGTGTCTCCTCACGCCCCACCAGTGCTGCCTCTTCACTCCCTCAAGATGATCCAATACCTTCAACCAGCAAGTTTCCACAGCACATAAACCTGTCTGAAGAAAGCGACATTGATGACCTATCCAGCCCTGTCTCCTCTTCTGCTTCTTCCAATTAAAATATGTAGTCTCCATGTATCCTGTAAATAGAAAATTATGGGGGCCCTGTGTACATTCAGCTGACTACATTTAAGGTAAGTGCTCATTCACACTGTGTCCTTTCCTCATTATTTATTACGTTTAGTGTACTGTATTTCATTGTGGATTTTTAATTTAAAAAAAAAAAATTTTTTTTTTCTTTTTTATCTATGTCGGACTTACGACCTGGATTTGGGTCCCTAACCCCGTCGTAAGTCGGGGAGCACCTGTGTGTGTATGTATATGTATGTATATATATATATATATATATATATATATATATATATATATATATATATATATATATATATATATATATATATATGTATATATATATATATATATATATATATATATATATATATATATATATATATATATATATATATATATGCATAAATCACCATATATATATATATGATAATACAAGAAAAGAAAACCATAGTTCCCAGCGCTAAAGCTGAGGAAGAGTGCAGTCGGCATTATTTATGTATATTATATATATATATATATATATATATATATATATATATATATATATATATATATATATATATATATATATATATATATATATATATATATATATATATATATATATATATATATACATACACAGGTATCTACATAACAAAACTAACCTTCAGCATCATGGTTCTATTACAGGGAATAGTTCTCTTGTCTCTATCAACATAGTAATCTGTGTCATACCAGTTGCTAGTGAACCATCGTGGCAAGAACCAAACATAGTCTTGGTAAGCCGTCATATTCTGGCGGTAAGCTTCACACATCACTTCACGTGCTGTACTGGCATAAAAATCTCCAATAATGATCTTACGGTTTTTGGCCTTTAGCTTCACGAGATGCTGCAAAAGAACACCAGAATTATTAAGGGTGTAAATCATCTTGAATATAATGATAGAATCTTCTTAGATGAATGAAAATCTACCTCCTACAGATAGTAATACAGCTATGGTCTTCTAACAGTACATTTATTCAGTACTAGTTACATTCACTGCTGTCACAGGCTTTTACAAAATTCATAAAACTCATTCATTGACTAATTTCATTTAACTTTGCATATTCTAAATTCAACTTTCTTAAAAGAAGGGTGATGAGAATAGTGAGAACATATATGGTGGCGTTTCATTAGACATTGTAAGGGCTAGAAAATAGATTAAAAAGAAAATAACACTACTGATGACTCATGTGACACAGGGGTAATATATTGTATCAGGTAAGTCTCATTAGAACTGGGTTTGAATAAATTAACAATCTTTTTGGTCTCTGTTTTATTATTTTTAGTTCTAAGATGATTGTTGATGGATGGTACCCTTGTACAGTATAGTACTTTATTATGGATATAAATAAATGAAAATGATAGCTCCAAGGAAAGCCACACAACTTGCAGCTACAGATATGTTCTTAGGAATACCATACTTTTGCTTACTTTACTTTTAGCCTCTTCATCACTGATCGGCTCGTTAGTTCCTTGGGCGATCGTCATGTCTCTGATTACTTTTCCTTTTCTTTTATCCTCGTCACCAAAAGATCGGCTCGTTAGCCGTTTTGGCGATCGGTCACGTCTCTGATTACTTTTCCTTTTCTTTTATCCTCTTCACCAAAAGATCAGCTAGTTAGCCACTTGGGCGATCGGTCACATCTCTGTTACGCACTGTTGGCAAGTACTGGGCATGCACCGGCTCCTGAATGTACCTGAACCCGCTCCAGTGTTGGTCAAGTCTTGTCTTGAAAGAGCTCACACTCGGTGCCGTCACAACACTTTCTGGGAGATTGTTCCAAGAGTTCACAACTCTCACTCCGAAAAAGTTTGCCCTCACAGTTTTCTGGTTTTGCGGCTTCTTCAATCTTGAGCTGTGACCCCTTGTGGGGCGAGCGTCCGCCAGCTCCAAGTAAGGACACTCTACGGAGTAGTGCCCCTTGAGATGCTTATACACCTCTATTAGGTCACCCCTTGCCCGTCTGTAGTATAAGCTAGGCAAATTCAGGCGCTCCAATCTCTCAGGGTAGCTGAGGTGCCGAAGGGCAGGCACCAGTCTGGTCGTCTTCCTTTGAACATTTTCAACCAACTGACAGTCCCTAGGATATCTCAGGGACCAGATGGGGTGACAGTACTCCAGATGGGAAAGCACTTCACTCTTGAATATTGTTACGAGGGATGGACCGTCTAGATATCTGAACGACCTTCTTATAAGACCCAATAATTTATTTGCCTGATTTACCTTCTTCTCACAATGGCCGAGAACTTCAGCTCATTGTCAACATACACACCTAAGTCCTTCTCACATTCAGTCTCAAATAGTGCAGTTTCTTCATCCCGTTGGGACATATGATATGCCTCCTTACCGTTGGTACGCCCAAGGTGCATCCTCTTACACTTTGTGACATTGAATCTCAGTAGCCATTTCTTCGACCATTCTTGGAGCCCACAGAGGTCCCTCAGCAGCTCTTCACAGTCCGCTTGGTTCTTGATTTCCCGAAATAACTTGGCGTCATTGGCAAACATTTGTATGGAGGAGTGTACAACGTCAGGCATGTCATTTATGAAACAAACAAACAACAGCGGGCCCAATACACTGCTCTGTGGTACCCTGCTTGTGACAGGTACGGATGATGATTTCATGCCATTAATCACCACACACTGCTTGCGGTCATGTAGAAAGTCGTCTATCCACGCTAGGACATTTCCCCGAATTCCGCACCCTTCCAGTTTGATTTTCAGCCTTTCGTGGGGTCCACTGTCGAAAGCCTTGGCAAAATCTAGGTAAATATTGTCAATATTACCACCCCGTTCCAGAATATGGGTCCAAATATCCAATACCTTGAGCAATTGTGTTAAGCAGGAGCGCCCCGGCATAAAACTGTGTTGGCAATCCTTTACAAGGTTGTTTCATAGTAGATCGCGGCATCTCTGATATTACTCTCAAGTACTTTACATGTCATGCTGGTCAGGCTCACCGGTCTATAGTTGTTCGTGGAGTGACGATCGCCTTTCTTGAAGATAGAACTCACATAAGCCACTTTCCATTCACTGGGGACCTATCGTTCATCTAGGCATTTACAAAACAGGATCTTCAGGGGCTCGGCAAGCTCGTTGCTCAACTCTTTTAGCACTCTAGGATGCACCATATCAGGGCCAGGACTCTTATGGACCTTTAGCTTTGACAGTTTATTTCTAATACCCTCTTCTGTGAACACAATGTAGGTAGTAGGCAGCTACCAAACAGGGAGGTACTACTGCCTGGGAAGATATTGGAAGCATTATGTGTTGTCTAATGGTAGACCCTGCTGCCATATGGCATCACGAAAATTGTGACCAAGTCCCAGGTTGCTGATCTGACTTTCTGCTTCATTTACACACAATTGCAGGGTCTCAATTGTTTCTCTTACCATTGACAACACAACATACATATATCGTTTCTCACTTTTGATCTTTTTTTCATTTTTGTATTTATAGTTCTTTATTATTAAAATTATTATTATTATTACAGTTACTGTATTATTATCATCATTATTTTATTATTTTATTTTTGTGTTTTATCATAAATTTTATTTATTATGAATTATTATGACAATTATTTATTACTGTATTATTATTATTATTATTATTATTACATTTTCGCTCCCCAGGCCTCGATGTGGGTCAGTGACCTGTGTCCGGGTGGGCTAATCCCCGTAAAAAAAAAAAAAAAGGTCAGTGCTGTGTTGAACAGTCTGTCCTCAAACGCAGGAAGGTTAATCGCATCCTCTCTTGTGAACACTGAGGAAAAGAAGTTGTTCAATGCCTCAGCTTTATCCTGGTCAGAATCTGCGTAACTACCATCTTCAAGTCTCAGGTCTGATACTCCTACTCGCGTTTTTAATTTCGACTTTGCATAGCGGTAAAACGCCTTTGGGTTTGACTTGACCTCGCTTGCAACCAGCCTCTGGAACTCCTTTTCAGCCCTTCTACATTTTATCTTTGCTTGGTTTCTGGCTCTTGCGTACCTGCATACCTTGCATACTTGCATAACCTGCTCATCATTTGACCCAACCCATGTCTTGAATTTCTGGGTTTTCTTTGTAACTTTGTCGACCGCCGCATGGTTCATGTGTAGGGATCCCCTCGTATTCCTAGAGGCACTGGGTTTGGTCTTGGGTATGTATTTATCGATCAAATGGGTCACTTTACTAGTTATGATATTCAGCGTAGTGTCTGCATTTTTGTGCCTTAATGAGTCAGGCCAGTGGATACCCCTCATCTCTTCCCTCATCCCGTTGTAATTTCCATTGTAATATTTGCACCTTGGCCTGGCCTTATCTTGAACCAGGTAACAGTTAAATCTGAATGACAACACTATATGGTGACTGGTGCCAACTGGGACAAGGTGTTCCAGTTTGGCCACCATACCCTCCTCGTTTGTTATGATGAGGTCTAGTGGCTTGGGTGTTTGCTCCCCTCTGTAATGTGTCGGGTCTCTAACATGTTGGAACAGAAAATTATCTCTCAGAATTTCTACAAAAAGAGTAGCAGGGTTATTCAAGTCACTTGGGGTGAACTCGTTTCTCCAGTCGATGTCTCCATAGTTAAAGTCCACCATGATAAGTAGGTGGCTAGGGTTAAGCATCGCCGCATTGTCTATTAAGGCTCTTAAGTTCCTTTGATTTAGTGGACCACAGTTTGGGGATCTGTAGATACACCCAACAATAAGTAAGTCCCTTCCCTTTAGTTTAATTTTACACCGCTTGGACTCTTGAAAAACATCCTCTCCCCGTACCCTTGCCTGGCTGGCTCCAAGGTCTTGCCTAGCATAGATAACCACACCCCTCTTGCTTAAGTTTCTTGAGAAAGGTTTGTAAATGAGTCATATCCAGCAATATTGAACTCACATTTCTCTGGGTCTCCTGTTCTTGTACAACAGTTCTACAACTCCTACAATATCTGGTTGGTGTACCTTCAGTAGTGTTTCAAACTCGTCTCTCTCATCAAGGAACGTGTCAGTATTAGTGTACAAGACATTCAAGCCCGAATTTGTTCTCGGTAACGTCTCTGCTCTTAGTAGTAACCCCCCCCCCCATTCTCAGAAGCTGCAGCATTTGCTAAGTACATTGTATTTTGCAGGGTGTGGTTAGAAATTTCATTGTTTACAAGGCGCTCGCCTCCTCCCGGCTGATAGGCGGAGCTGGTGCCACCTCCCGGGCGGGGGGGTAGAGCTGGTGGAGGGTGCGCTGCTGTGCCCTGGCCCTGTGTCGACACACTTGCTTCCACCACTCTCTCCCTGAATACAACCCATGTTCACCCGTTCCCGCTCCTCCTCGACTCCTCCCTCTTCTGCTTTAAGCCCTGCAGGAGCTTCCTGTGCTGTTCCCTCTGCATTACCGTGCGATCTGGGTGAATGAATACTCTCTGAAATGCCTCGCTCCTTGCTAAGTTTTTTGCCTCCCGAATAACTTCCCATTTCTCCTCCTCACTCACGTGTGTGATCCTGAGGGGGCGAGGCTTGTCCCCCTGCTTTTGTCCCAGCCTCCTCGCATCCTGAAGGGTTGATGGCATCTTCAGAACCTCTGTACAAATATTCTTAAACTGCATCTTATCGTGTATTATCTTACTCTCGGTTCCCTCCGCCTGGCTCTCAGGGACTCCAAAAACTATTACATTGTTCCTGCGCTGGAGACGTTCCCATTGTTCCTCCTCTCCCCTAACAGTAGGTCCGTTAATTTTCATTTCTTCGACACAATTCTTTTCAGTCCCTAGCTGCTGTAGAACCTGTTCTGATCCTGCATTTCTCTCCGCCCCCTCCCGTGGCCCTGCTAATACGTCAGCATAACTCCTCTTAGCAACCACCTCCATTCTGTCAGCTACTTCCTCAGTCTTAGCAAGGATCTCTTTCCCAACTTGTTCTTGTTTGGCAACCAGCAAGTCTCCAGCTTCATCTATTTTCGTCCCTAGGAAACTTGTTCCCCTATGGCTTGCAAACCCCTCATTCACCTTGACTACAGTCAGGGCAATGCCAGCAACAGCCTTCATGCTTTACGGCAGTTTGCAACATCCTAAACGCTGTAAGGGTCAGGCCTGCATCCTCCATATCCGATGACCCCCTGCAGTAATCACATATCATACTTGTGGTTGTTGTTGTTGTTGTGGGGGGGGGGGGGTGCGGGGTGCAGACTGTGTACAGATCTACCTATTTAAAAATAAAGAGAAAAAAAAGAACAGTACTTAGCTGCCCTCTGCTCTGGCTTTAAACCTGCCCTGTGCCTTTAGAGTTGTCTTCTGTTTCCTTTTCAGTTCACTTCGGCATTTGTCGGTAGTTATGTGCTATCTCTGTGTACACTGCATTTTGCTATGAATAACAGATTTTATACACCCACTCAGTACTTTAGAAACACAGAAAAATAAAATAAAACTTTCTTTGGGGCGGTAATAGAATACCTTTAAGGATAGCCAAGCTTGTTGATTTTATTTTATTTTATTTTTTATTTCAACTAATATTTTCTTATACTTTCTTTTCCTGTTCTCATCGACGACTATCTCTTTGCGCTATCACTGGGTACACTGTATCTCCCTGTGAATGGTGTATTGTAGACACAGTTTCAGTCCATGAGAAAGCACACAAGCAGAATAAAATTTGAAGTCTCTGTGGCACCTGTAACATGACTTGGTTTCAGCTGGTAGTGGTGCCTTTCCAGTTTGCTTGCCAGTTTGTATTCACTAAGTTATTTACAACCTCTTCCGCGGTCACTGATGACGCTATGAACTATCACTGCTTACACTATCTCCCTGTGAATGGTGTATTATGGACACAGTTTCAGTCCTTGAGAAAGCACACAAACAAAATAAAATTTAAAGTCTCTGTGGCACCTATGACACGACTTGGTTTCTGCTGGCAGTGGTGCCTTACCAGCTTGCTTGCCAGTTTGAATTCACTTTAAGTTATTTACAACCTCTTCCGCGGTCACTGATGACACTATGAACTGATTTACCTAAAATCACAGTTCAGTACTACACTCCCTGGTTGGCCTTTATCACAGCCGTGATCACAACTCCGTAAAAAAATAAAATAAAATAAAAGCTTTGTCATATAGCAGTGATTTTGTAGTTGTAGGTTGTATGCCTCCTGACCTGTGGGCTGTACCTCCAACTCGGTGGAAATTTAGTTTTCAAAAATACAATCGCGTCTAGCATTAAAAATCCTACATCGATTTACACTTTCACATCACTAAGACGATCTTGATGTTCTTATGTAATCACTGTCCAACTCCTGCCGCTCAACATCGAAGGCCCGAATGCCGAACATGCTTTGTTACAGAGACGCAACACGACCCAACCTGACCCGCTCACACATTTGTCCGCTTAGCAAATGGTTCTTGTCCACTCAAAATGATTATTTTTTTTTATTTTTATGCTCTTTCTTTTGCTGAATATTTTTACAGGTATTTTTTTATAGTTTGTGACAAAATATGAACTTAAGCATTTTTTGATACATTTAGCAGGTTGGATCAGAAGTGACAATCTAAGCCTGTTTGTGAATTTTCAATCAGTGAACCAGAGAGGTTCTATTGTGCATGAACATGCAAGCGCGCACTCACAAATGCACATGCGCACGCACAAATGCACACACACACACACGTGTCCGTGTGTATGGGGGTGGTTGAGTATTGAGGTATGTGGACACAATCAGCTGCATGATTATTTGTTTATTTTATTATTATCATCACATCACCAGACTCATCCCTCAACAGTAATACTGTTACTGTGCACTGTATTTTCTTAAGTCCTTTTACAGAGTTAAACTACTATAAACCAATTATTAACCTGCACAGGTGTTACTTAGCATGTTGAGGGTTGTCTAGACAGTGAATCAAAGTCCAATAAGGATGGGACAGGCTCTATACCCTCCCCCTAGGGTGGACCACGAAATTCTTGCCACAACTGTATATGTGTTTCACCACATTTAATTAGCAAAGCAATAATGTTGACAATCAGACAAGTAGCAATATGAACCAAGACCATCACCAGTTGAACAGCAAAGTTACTTACGTCTGTCATGTTTCTATTCACATTTTTGTGGATATTGCGGTTTTCAAGATCCATTGAAGTTGGAAGCCTATTGCGCAACAAGTTTAGGTATGCACTGTACTTGTTGGAATCTTCTGTAAGTGTTGCCACCTTTTTCCATCCAAATTTCTTGAATAACTTAAAGTACACAGTCCTAAAAAAAAAAAAAAATCAAACATTATACAGTACATTATATATATATATATATATATATATATATATATATATATATATATATATATATATATATATATATATATATATATATATATATATATATATATATATATATATATATATATATATATATATATATATATATATATATATATTAAGTAAAGTCAACATATAACTTTACAACTGGTTCAGCATGCATATAGACAATGTCGATATACAATTACAAATGTGTTAAGACAGTGCAGGTATAGAATACAGTACAGTATTAATATATAATAATTTGACCAAGAACAGCCAACAAAGTCCTCACATATTTATTTCCAGAAGTGTTATTTTGTTTAGGCTTACTTGCTAATCAAATAAATAATAGTAATCACATAAGAATAAAAGTGAAAATTTGTTGATGGATACCATTTGCCTTCACACACGCATAGATGTATAGTGGACACTCCAAGAGAGAAGAAAACAAGTAAGAGAGAAAAAAGCTGTTAAAAGTTTAAATTTTTTTAAATAAACATAATAGATAATAATAAACACATCTGAAACCGCTTTGTCACTTCTCTTGTACCGTCCGCGGTCGTAGATGTTATTTTACGTAAAATCAGACGATTCATATTACACTCAATAGCCCATAAAACCTGTAGCTATAACTTCTTTATTGAGTCCCCCAGTTGAGACATCCATTTTCTCACTGCTTCAGTATGACTGAATCCTCCATTTTCTCTCATGTGCCTCAGAGACTCTGATATTCATTAGTATCTCATATCATGTTATGAAATTTAAAATTGCAACTGAAGTCGTCCATGTTAGATTAAGTTAGATATGTCTACTTACAGATGAAACATTCAAGATCCCTTGTGAGTGATGTTGAAAGCTTCAATTATATTTACTGTTAGTAAAAGTTGTCAAATAAGTTAGAGTAGAGTCTGCCAGTAAAAGTGATGAATCCCTGACCCGTCCTTAGGGACGCCCTGAGTGCCAAACTGTTACTGAAGTTAGATCTTTTTGATTCCCAATCATCAGAGAATCTGATGTTTGTATTGAAATTATTGTCAGTTTTATGTTTTAGAAAGTAATTAATATCCTGAAAAGAGTATGTCAGTCTTCTTATCTCCAACATCTAATGGCAAACTCTCAGTAAGCCCTTGTCTAACTTTTTGATGAGGTCGTAAGAAAGACATTGTCACCTTGTGCATTTGACGTCCATTTCACTATTGCCTGGCAAGCTCAAGCTCTGATTAGATTAAAACAATAGATGTAAGAAATTGATCTGACTCATGACACTGATTTTCACAGCCAAATGCACAGCAACTGATTTAAATGAAGTGTATGTTAATGCGTGAATTGCCCGTTTGGCATGCCTGAGTTGCCAGTTAGCCTCGTATATAAACGCGGGAGCGAGGGACAGCGACACTTTGTGACACTTCCTTCATCGTATCTCAGGTGTGTGACTAGGGCCTCACGCTCACCATATTAAGTGACTTTAACTCAGTCGAATTTTATGAATATCAGTGTTAATGTTTTAACACAGCGAAATTCTCATGTGCCAAGTAAGAATTAACCTAATATAAATATCGTCTGTGTTGTTGCTAGACGTACGATTGTGTGTAATTGTGTTTAGGCTTCTAAGATTTTGTAATGCTTCCCTCATCGTATCTCAGGCATGGTGTGTTGTTGCTGAATACCTGCAGCTACCAGACTACCAGATGACCAAAGCCTGATGTTTCTAATTCAACGAGATTAAGTTCAGGGAGTGTAACACACCCTGGGAGCTACACCCGGGGAGATGAGCTCCCTAGCCATGTGTCAGAGTCCAACCGAAGCTTATAGCACGCTTCATGTTGTAATAAACACCAGTGAATGACCCTGGTGCACTAATCTCAGTTATATGTGTAAAGTAACATTGTTGTATATGATTGGGGATAATTAGCAGAAATATAATTGTTCCAGTTGAGTAATAGAGCCATAAATATTGATATTACAGGTTGTACCTCTCTAGTCCGGCAACCTTGGGACCTGACCGGTGTCGGACCATGGAAATTCACCCTTTTCCTGGATAGATAGTGACTTGTGCTTATGCCTGGAAGCACTAGCACCACTTTCTCTGCGCCATGGTCTCTTTGAAGACATATTGAAGGGTTAAATGTCGTATAGTAGCTTCTCAAATTTCGCGAGTTTTTAATTCTTAACGTATTTTATTGGAACACAAAAAATAAATAAATAAAAATTTTGACGGCAGAAACTTGAATTTCGATGGGTTTGAATGGCCCGCCAACATGCAGACGACGTGCATAATCGTGTAAACAGCGTCATTTCTCTTATGTACAAAAGATTCATTATTGTTTATTATTGAATGTCTTTCTTATTGAATTAATGTTTATGTGTGCAAAATGAGCAATACAATTCATTAATAATAAGTAGAATATTAAAACATACGAGGAAATGACAAAGCATTGTTGTCGTTGATTACAAAACCAGTGACTGACTGGTTCTACATATAAAACTGAAGAAAATAAGACCTTGGTTGTAGCTGTAGTAAACTAATATGGTTGTTCTAAGTAATGTTATTTAATGTTAATAAATGGAACAATAGAAGTAGCTAACGATAATGGTAAAGAAAAAAGAGAGATCGCGTATGTAAGTGCACATGCGCACACGTGAAAACATATCGTCATTACTTTACATAAGAATATGAAAGCAACACTTATTTACTGTTCATATATATTTTAATTAATGTTTCTGAATTTGTTTTTATTGAATTAATGTTTGTGTGTGCAAAATTAGCAATACAATTTATTAATAATACGTGGAATATTAAAACACACGAGGAGACGAGACGGCTGCCGGCATTGTTTTTGTTAAAGCTTACAAAACCAGTGAGTGATTGGTTCTACATATAAAACTGAAGAAAATAAGACCCTGATTTTAGCTGTAGTAAAATTAATGTAAAAAAAATTAATATGGTTGTTTGAAGTACCTGTAATGTTATTTAGTGTTAATAAATGGAACAATATAAGTAGCTAACCATTAATGGTAAAAAAAAAGTGAGACTGCGCATATGTAAGTGCGCACATGTGAAAACATATCGTCATTACTCTACATAAGAATATGAAAGCAACACTTATTTACTGCTCATATATATTGAAGGGTTAAATGTTGTACTCTGTATAGACAAGCAGAGAGAGAGAGAGCAGCCGAACTGCCGGATGTAAACAAACCTTAATTTCCCGCGGCTTTGTTTTTTTTGTTTTTTTTTAGAGGATTAGCCCATCCGGGCATAGGTCACTGACCCACATTGGGGCCTGAGGAGCAAAAATTTAATACTCCTGTAATAATAATAATAATTCAGATAAGTTAAAAAAAAAAAGAAAAAAAAAAGCTACCTATCTACCTATTGGACAAACTAAAATCGTTCCGGACCACGGGAGTTTCCGGACCACAGAATGCCGGACTAGAGGGGTACAACCTGTACCAGTAATAAAGTTTGTTATATGTGTTGTGAGTAAACCATCAATGTGTACTCCCAATTTGAGATGCTGGTACATGTTCCATGTTGTTCATTCAGAAATAACATGATGTTATAAGTAACGTGTTATAATCACTGCGCTATCAGCATCTTTATTGTCAAAGAAATAACATAAAAGTTGTTTAATGTTAACAAATAATTGAAGATCTATTTTGTTACTTCTAAAGTAAGACCTAGTGGTCCATTTTTGTCTGAGTGTGTTTAAATTGTCATCTTATTCACTCTTGATTTTAATAAATATTGAATTGGTAAATTGCGAGTATCACCATTCTTTTCCTTCTAACAATTGCTTCTCAGAAAATAAATAAATACCTCTACATAAAGATGTATAATGAGAAAAGAAAGCAGCTGTGCAAGGTTCTTTCGACAGCTTTATTATTCGAAGACCTAAACCATCAACTTGAGCTACACCATCAAATTCAGCATCATAAGCAGCTTCAACATCAACTTCAGGTTCAGTAACAGTTTCAGCAACAGCTTTATGGAAAGCTACAGCTTCAGCCAGAGTTGAACCTACAGCTTCAGCCAGAGTTGAACCTGATGACTTCGTCATCTGAGTAAAAAATCGCACAATATTCATTGGCTGTCCTTATGTTTTAGACTTTACCACCATTGGTGAGTAGAATTTTTGTTTTACATTCGTATTATTTAAAACATATATGAACAGTAAATAAGTGTTACTTTCATATTCATCTGTAGAGAAATGAGGATATGTTTTCACATGTACGCACTTACTGTACATACGTTGGTGTTCCCAATCGTCTCGCTTTATTTTTTGAATACTGTATTAGTGGTTAGCTACTTCTAGTGTTGAATTTGTTAACATTAACTAACATTACTTAAAACATACATACAGGTATTAATTTTTGTTACATTAAGTTCACTACAGCTACAACCAGGGTCATATTTTCTTCAGTTTCTTATGTAGAACCATCGTCACTCACGAAAACAATGCCGTCTTGTCTCCTCGTGTGTGTTTTAATATTCTACGTATTATTAATGAATTGCATTGTTCATTTCACATATATAAACATTAATTCAATCAAATACATATTCAGTAATAGACAATAATGAACCTTTTGTACATAATCTTAAGATAAATGACTATGTTTCCTTGAGTGCGCACATATACATTGGCGCTCCACTATCAGTCTCACTTTTTCTTTAATATCAGTGGTTACTTCTACTGTACACTAAATAACATTAATTAAAAGATATATATTTTTTACATTAATTTTACTACAACAACAACCAGGGTCTTATTTTCTTCAGTTTCAGGTGGATAACTGATATTATGGGTGTAAACACTGACCTTAATGCCGTCTCTTATCCTCTTGTGTGTTTTAATATTCTATGTATTATTGATGAATTGTATTGTTCATTTCGCATATATAAAGATTAATTCAATCAAATACATATTGAGTAATAAACAATAATGAATCTTTTGTACATATTCTTAAAAAGATAATTGACGCGGTATCCTTAAGGTATCCTTAAATGCACACGTATATGTTGGCGTTCCCAATCCACTTCTTTTTTTTCTTTGCCATCAATGGTTAGCTACTTCTATTGCTCCATTTATTAACAATAAATAACGTTACTTAAAACATATATATCAATTTTTTTTACATTAATTTTACTACAGCTACAACCAGGATCTTATTTTCTTCACTTTCTCGTGTAGAACTATCGTCCAGGACTCCTGGCTGTAAACACAAACGAAAACAATGGCGTCCCATCTCCTCTTGTGTGACCATATTATTATTCATTTATATATTATATAAGGTGCTTTCAGAAACATTATTAAAGAATATAGTTTGCAATTTTCATTAATTGTAGTGTTTTGGGGGGAAAAGAGAGTAAAAAGCTACACAAAAGTTATGAAAAGGCCACACTTGGGAACGCATCTCATTATTATTGCTTTATTTTAATGGTAATTAATGATTCGCGATACGATGATTCACCTTACACTGCAATATTGGAGGACACATTACCGTCGTTATTCGAGGCTTTACTGTGTATCAGGCTATGTACAGGTAATAGGTAAAAGTAGATGGGTACCGACCAGAGCAAGATGTTCCTCGCTGGTCACCACTGCAAACATGCATATATCGGTTTAAGCAAAGTAGCTTTCTATGGGTAATTTCAATTCTACTTACCCATACAATTTGTTCTCTGGGATGGTTCTTAAAAAATTTGGGTATTTCTCTTGGTCGTTGAAGATGGCTCCCTCAGCGCTGTATGACAGCACAATTGTATTGAAGGTTTGGGCAACACCAGCAAGAGGCTCCACAGTTTCAGAACATGCTGGCCCTGAATATGGTAGCGAATAAGCAATTTATTTGTTTCAATCTCAGAATAATGAATAAATGCACAAAATTAGACAATGAAGAACATAACAAGAGACCAGACCAACTGCCTGCCCAACTAGCCAAAATCATGTACAAAAAAGTGTTGCAGTCGGTTCAAAACACAACATTTTGAAACCAATGTATACTAACCAAGGACTCCTATCATTTGTTCAAAGGTCAGGTGACTAGAATCCCTTCGCACATAGCGGATAAATGCAGTAAGTACGTCCTCACTCTTGCATCCACCATTTTGATTCAGCACGTCAATCTCAAAATCTTGCAAAACGTTATCATTGCTGTTAACATTATGATATGCCAGTTCAGCAGCTGAAAAGGGACAATTAATCATTATTGCAACAATTTCTGGACAGGCAGGCTCTCTGCCAGACAAAGATTTGAAGAGGATATATACTGTAAATCTGCATCTCCTCCCCTGCTCCTATCATATATTTGTTTTTGCTTTCAAAATTTTTATGTTAATGTCTATTTGCATCTAAACTTTAGATGCAAATTTCTAAAGCATTCTTAACTATTCAGATGTTAGCAACAGTCCACAAAACAACAGAAATTGCCTTACTGGGTAATGATGAAGATTACAGGATATATGTGAGCAAAAGCTAGCAAGTTTGTTAATACAATACAGTATTAGTGATTGATAAGGAAATGGCTAATGGAAATTACATATGGATGGCAGTACAGAACAATATTGGATTTGCTAAGGGCCTTAGATAGGTTGGATCATGTTACCTTATGTGAAAAACTGTAAACTTTGGTATTGTATCTGTTGACTGGTTCAAATCTCGTTTTAACAACAGTCTAGTACACAACTGTCAATGCAATTGTTGTGATATCAAGATAGCACCCTTGTTCATAACTTGTGGAGGCCCATAAGGAAGTATCTTTAGATATTTACTTTTTCTATGTTAAACAGATGACATGCCCATTGGTGTGGAGAATCCAGGTAAAAAAGTCACAGAAAAAAGTCACAGGAAAAAAAGTCACAGGAAAAAAAGTCACAGGAAAAAAAGAAGTTAACTATTGAATTCTCACATTTTTTAAGGTTAATATGTCAATCAGTTTCAGTAAAGGAATATGTAGAACTGATGGTAACCTAACCTAACCTTTATTACCGGCCACCATAAATTAATTGTGACTTTTTTTCCTGTGACTTTTTTTCCTAGCCAAAATTGTGACTTTTTTTCCTGTGACTTTATTACCGGCCACCGGTGTGGAAAGTAAACTTTCGTTGTGTGCTGATGACAATACTGTCAAGATAGAGTTAACATGTTAAAATATCATCTGAACTGTTGTCATATAAATAATGGTTGTTAGACAAGGTCATCCCTACATTTTGGGATAACTAAAGGAATATTATCTAAATCAAATAGAAAACTTGAGGGTAAATTACTTTAATGTAAAGTACGATATTGAACCTACAGTATCCAAATGTAACCACAGTGAAACACCTAGGGTTAATTCTTGATTCCTGTTTATCTGGCAAAGTATGAGCATAAGCACCCAGTACTGGAGTGGCTCTTCCAAACCTAAGGGAGAGATTTTTCACAAAATATGTACTGTATATTTTTCTTAACAGGTTCTCCAGATACTTTTTGTGTTTCTGTGCACTAGGTCCAGGGGGAGGGGCCTTAATCTATCCATATCTTCCAGATACTGCTTAACTGCTTGTTGGGTTTCACATACTGTACTGTACTTCATTGTTGGTACTGATATCTTTCCTTGTAAAACACTGCCATTTTGGATAATGTTAAATGTGTAACTGATTTGTTGAAAGCATAACCTTGTTAGCAAATGAGTTCCTAATAAAGTTTCTGACTGATATCAAATATATATCTTGGTCCATCCATTTAAATGTTCATTGTGAGTTTTTTAAACACTTTCTTTTGGTACAGTCTGTAGGGTGGTATTAGGGTGGGCATCCAATAGTAGAACTTTGCTTCAAAATGTCTGATGGCAACTGGGTTACTATAGCTGTGTTCAACCTTTGGTCTCTGCTGCAATTTTCTGGTTTGGAGCCCGGTTTTATGGGGGTAAGCAAGGGGCACGGGGACATCCAGTTCTGGTCTGACCCAACATCTGCCAGTAGGTGATTGCAGCTGACCCACGTAAGCGAGGGAAATGGCCATAAATTATTGATGATATTGATTTACTTTTGATATAATAAATGCTGTTTTCATATTTAACTTGGTAATTTTGTGGGGATATGCCTTTCTTGAGGTTACTGAAAGTGATGATTGATTACCTATCCCCCTCCTTAAGGAGCTGCAGACAGCTAAGTTAAGAAAATTAATGTTGTACAATACTATTTTCTACACTTTTACTTCAACATGACATTTAGAAATGTGTTAAATTGGATGGTAAGGGTTTGAAACAAATTATTTAAGTTGACTTACCATTAACCAAAGTGTGGCTGGAAAACCCAATATTCTTCTCACTGCTCATAGGAAATATTCCTGCAATCCACAGAATGGTCTTTGCATAGTAATCGTGTGACAGCCAATTTTTCCAAACGACTGTGTCATCACTATGATTACGTTGTAACCACTCACAAGCAATTTCTTCCATAATTTGATTGTTTGGCTGAGCAAGCAAGGTTGTGTTATTGCTGCAGGTACCAATACGATCTTCATACATGGATAACAATTCTTGGTAATCTTCCTGGCGCAGATAGAATCGTCTGATTGACTGAAATTACATTGTTAATGTTAAAAAATTTTCCTTCATTAGTTTACCTAATAGCTCTTTTAAACATATAACATATATATCAATGCTGGTTTGAATGATGAATGAGAAAATAAAAATTACCTCTACTGCAACTGTAGCAGACGTTGATAAATCAGCCCAAATAAATTTCTTGAGAGTATGTAGTTCATAATTGCACAGGTAGGAATCATCTCCTAGAAAGCTTAGGCAAGAAGGGAAAGATACTGGCATGAAGTTTTTTAAACTGGACATCAAATTTGGCCACCAGTCAAAAAACACAATAGGCTTAGACTCCCGGAAAGTGCAGAGGAAGTGAGGGTCAAGATTAGGTCCTATCCAGGCAATGCGAACCAACAGCTGCTCTTCATCCACCTGCTTCTTCAGGAAATGAGTATATGTATCTGCAAAGGCATCATAAATAATAATCAGATTATAGTCACACCTAGTTTTCAGCAAATAAGAAAATTTCACTTATATTCAACTTAATCAGCTTAATTACTCACTGAAGCTGCCAACAAAGAGTGTAGCACAGTGCCTGCCATCCTCACAGCGTGGTGGTGTATAGATGCCCTCAGTACAGAAAGAGGCATCACAGTAATAGCTATAAAGATAGACCCCAAACATGCTGATAAATATCTTTGCCGACTACTGACATAGTTATATCTAAAATCTAAAAATGCCAATGTTTTTACCTCTTCCAGGTACATAATGAAACAGATATCACCTGTTGCTGGCATTGTTACATGAAAAATGCACAATGTACATATTTTATCAATTAAAGGTATTGTTACATGAAACCTTCAAAATTGTAAACAAAATAAAACTTCAGAGTCAAAAACACTTCCTACAATACATCATCCTTAAAATAATTAATAAAGGTAATTAAAAAATGTGAAGGAACATAAGTTGTGAAAATCTAATGTACCTGGTGACACGTCGCTCCAGAGCTGTTCTGTAATAAGTTATTTTGTAAGCAATCATAGAGAAAATTCTCTAACATGAAGGAGTACAATACACAATAGGTTGATAATGAAACCAGAAAGTCATAAACTTTTACACCTTTTTTTTTATACATTATTGGTTATGAGAGAAGGCAGACAGTAGTCATGTATAAAAAAAATCAATGAGAGTGAATGTAATATTTTTTCAGCTGAATCAAGAGGCAAAAGTGTGTAAACCTAGTGCTTCACAGTGCAAAGGACAAGTCAGAGAGAGGGGGGAAAAATAAGCTGTATCAAAAAATTATCATGGAATTTTTTAAACAAGATACTGTAACAAGATTTGGTTATCAATCAACTGCATTAGTGGTATTGATCAGCTCAGGGTGCTTGGAAAGCTTGTGCCTTGACAAGGCCAGGATTTGCCTGACACTTTTTTTTCTTTGTCACGCAGGAGGGACCTGCAAG
Source organism: Homarus americanus (assembly GCF_018991925.1). Taxonomy (NCBI): domain Eukaryota; kingdom Metazoa; phylum Arthropoda; class Malacostraca; order Decapoda; family Nephropidae; genus Homarus; species Homarus americanus. The sequence goes on from NW_024750852.1 coordinate 2,384,365, forward strand.
AAGCTGGATATTGCAACTAAAACTTATACAGAAAACTGCAATTACATGTGTAATTTTCTTTCCATATACTACAGTAATTAGGAAGGGTTAAGAACTAAAGTTAATGAAAAGGGGCATTTAATAAACAGAGAAGCATTTTGTATTAGCAACATTATGGTTCCCAGTGAGGTGCACTCATCCCTGGATACTCGCAGAAGGTACGTTCTTGAAATGGCCACAAATCTAAAAATCCACAAATAACATTATCATAAAGTAAGAAATATTTGTTAATGTATTACAGTATACCAACATGTACTGTACATTTATGCAACAAATAAAATGTGAATTAACCTCAGCATTCTGTTTGACTTAAATTTATTTAAATCAAATACTGTACTGTATATGTATATTAATGCAGTAAATAAACACCCTGCAGTGAAAAGTACAGAATTACGATAATACAGTATAGAATTATGAAGAAAACAGCCTATCTGAAAAACAATTAAATCATTGCCATTTACAATAATCTTTACATAATACACAATGCATTATGCAGTAATCATATGAGGAGATTGGTGGAGGAAAGATGAATCAACTAACATGGCCACTATGGAGATACATGTACAATACCTAATTGTTGCCTAGACTTTTCTCTGACAGTTGTAAACTGGATAAAACTTGTTTACTAGTATGTTTACTTGAACTTTGCAAAATATCATTTACAGGTATAGGTTGACCATCTCAAATCCGAACTGATTGGGACCTGAGCAATGCCGGATTAGTGATTTTTCCGAACCACAGGTGGTTAGGTTAGGATTAAATAAATAAACACCTCTAACCCACTTCATAACCACCTCACGGAGTTTAGACTACTTTATCAGAACTTTATCTAGCTGTGAACATCTTCCATCTTTCAATGTTTTCCTTATGGACATCTGTTTCTTTGATTCACTCTCAGCAAAGAACTGGAGCAGCTTTCCTTTCTGTTTTTTTTGTCATACACTGTGAAGTGCCAATGTTATACAAGTCGAATATGCTGCGAACAGACACACCACTGTCAAGTTTTTTGAGAAGTTCAACCTATCTTGTATAGACAACGTACTGTATGGTATTTGCGCTTTTCAACACGAGAAGCACTTCCTTTATTCAATTAAGATATGACTGGGTATAAATAAGAGCAGTTTATAATAATAAATAAAGAAAAACACAGAGGAATAACTTGCTGCTCCTCAAACACCATGCCAACAGCTGAGTCTGCTAGTGGCGCCACCAAAACAGAAGCAGTGGGTTGGCGAGGAGACCAGCACGAAATTTGAAATTACGGTGGCCAAATTATGTCCGAACCAATGGTGGAACCAGATTACTGATTGCCAGATATGAGGTGGTCTACCTGTACCAATATAGGCATTTGTTATGTAGATGACAGTGCTTTTGTTTCAAGTATGAAGAATGGCTATAATATGTTGATGATGATGGAGACATTTCAAAAACTGGTTTAGAGATTATTTGATATTTTAGGTATTTGGGGAAGTAACTTAAGGATGAAGGCAGATGCGTGAAAGAAATTAAACTTGAAGAAAGTGAATATTTTAAATGTGGAGACATAAGGCTATTTTGTATAAACTACCATAACATATGGTTGGAAATGGCGACTTAAACAAGTAAAGTTACATTCAATGTACAGGTGCACCTCTACTTAAGAATGTTACACTTACAAACTTTCAGAGATACAAACATCATCACTGAGGGGGGGGGGGGGTTACCTGTCAGAGCAGGTGTTTAATGTGGATGAAACTAGATTATTCTGAAGAAAACTTCAGATAAAACAAACATTACCTAAGAGGAGAAGAGTGATCCAGGTTTTAAGGCTGTATTAAAGGGTATAGCTGTACTAAATATCCACAATCTTTTCATTTTTTACAATATGTTTGGTATATACAAGAGTAAAGTTGGACTTACAAACAAGCCTCAGGAAAGTAACTCGTTCATAAGTAGACGAGCACCTGTACTGTATTGTACAGTATACTGCCCTGCATTTCATGTGACACCTGAAAATGAATTGGGTGAGGGGAAGGGGGCAGTGTACAATATGAGTAAAAACACAAACATGTTTTTGACACAGCAATTATTCACTATTGTGTCCAAATTTCAATTTCCTTACTCTAAATATACATGAGTTATTGCCCAAATAAGCAAGAAAACAAACAAACAGAGCAACCAATGAGTAGTTCCCTTCTAGAACGTGTATCCTTGGGTCATGGACTTCTTTTATTACAGTACGTACCTGGAGACAGAAGGGGGGAGGGGGGAGAGATGGGGGTGGTGTACAATATCACCTGATTATTTATTTAAATAAAAATACAGTATATTACAAACAGACAATACAGTACCCCAAAGGTGTTCTTATTTCAACTTGCACTATCATGAGCCTGAGGCCTTAGGATATAACACACCAGCTTGGGATAGATTGCATTAACTTGGGATGCAACAATAAACTTACCCTGTGGGAGACTTTGTCAGTTCCTTTAACCGTTCCTCTTCATCAGGAGTGAGTTCAAACAATTTTGTGACTGCCTCTTGCTGAAAGGAACGCCAGTGGTCTGTAATGACGTTTGTCTGCGTGTAGCTGTTGTTAGAAACATACCACCCAAATCTGAGGAGAAACACACAACCAAATATAACTACCTGCATACATCATGCAGAGTACTGTACAGTACAGTATTTACAATTACTAAAGTTTTACATTAGTATGTTCTATCTTTTGATTTCACATGAATCTTCATGGTATGAAAGGATTGACCTCTAAATCCAAATGATGTACAAATAATCCCCCAGCCATGAGGGACTGGAAAATATAGAGAATTCACAACTGTTTCAGTCATTCATGTCAAGAACTCAAACTAGGCTAAACCTTTCCACCAGGAAGGGACCATCAAGTTAATGCAGATACAAACCACAAAACCATTGTTTAAACTACTTGGATGTTCCCTGTGTTTTTCTTACACTCCGATTCCAGCAAATTCTTATTTCATGTACAGTATCACAATTCATCACTCGAATGTGAAGCAATGTCTTCATCAAATGTAAGGAGTGTTCTGCATTCGTCTGTATCACTAATATTTTCATGTACACGTTCAGTATTTATAAGTTGTGGAAAATAATGATAGCCCACCCCCCTCCTGCACAGATGAAACCAATAAAGTTACAAAAAACAACTGTAAATACTGTATGGCATCTTTCAGGCAATTTAATTTTACATCCAAACAATACCAATCAATCAACAGTTGGTGTTACCTCCTTGTGCTTGGTGGATGGCTTCAAGTCGACAAGGGTAGGAGGTGAGGAGAGACTTGAAAAGGTTGGTGTCACACTCGAGATTTTGGAGGATTGTTTCAATGGGCTGCTCCATGGTCCGGTGGCAGAATCAGGTGGCTAAGAGTTCAGTAAGCATCAGGGTTTCCACTCAGTCCTTCAGGATGGATCCCACATGATAGCACATGTTTAAGATTGGTGAATTATCTGGATTTTCATTGTTCCCAATGGTCCTCTCATTCTTCTCAAATAAATACATATTTTTGTCGCACAACAGCGGCTGGGTTTGAAGAGCCTTCATGCACGGGGGCTTTGTCCTGCAGAAAAGTCACCTCCTCTATGTCCACATATAAGCAGGATCCTTCAGGAATGGAACGACATGCTGGGTGAGGACCTCTTGGCAGAAATACGCTGTCCCAGCTCTGGCCATGCCACCCCATCACCCACATCATGTGACGGGTGATGAAAAGGACAAAATATAAGGGGTTTTGAGTAACTCCCGATATTGCTCTTTGTCAGGGAATTCATCATGAATCTTTGACCATACCAGTCACTATGGAAATTTGGCCACTTAAACAATAAAATCCTCACTAATAACATGGTGGAGGAAGCTGTCTTTGTCCCATTAATGGTGGAGGAAGCTGTCTTTGTTTTATTAATGGTGGAGGAAGCTGTCTTTGTTTCATTAATGGTGGAGTAAGCTGTCTTTGTTCCATTAATGGTGAAGGAAGCTGTCTTTGTTCCATTAATGGTCGAGGAAGCTATCTTTGTCCCATTAACTAAGATAATCCATGAACCATAGCCTGTCTTCAATGTTGAATGTGGTTTTCAGAGTTTTCACCAGTTCGTGCCAGTCCTTAGACACTACTGAGCATGAAACAACCGAATTGTTTTATGGCGTACTGTCTTCCTGCACTGGAGCTGATTCACCTTGGCTAGAGCCCTGCAACTCTTCTTTCACTAGCATGACCCCTCCAGGATGAAGTCCTTTGATACCCGAGAGAGAGCCTTGGGATGGCTAACCTAGCTGTAGCAGGAATCAATCTCACAGTTATCAGTTGACTTTTGCCAGTTCTACTTCACAGTCTTCCAATCCTCTAAGACACACAGCAACCCAAGTACAGTATGTGAAACAAATGTAGCCCCAATAACACGGACTTCTCAAAAAGTCACTGCTCGAATGCTATCTACAAAGAGTTTCTTCTCAGAAGAGTTTAACATGTTACAAGCCATTATCATACCAGAAAGATACAGAAATAGATGTACTTTTATATTGTACTGCACCTGAGAGTGTTTTTAAGAAACTGTCTCCTCTCAGTTTATATGATCCAGTATCAAAAGGTTTGCATTATTTCATTAACTCTTTCCGCCACTTCGCGTTTTGGTCCTATTATTCATACAACTCGTTCAGCACCAAACAAGCTCTTTCTAAGGAAGAATTTCTAGCACTTAAAAATTTAGCATCCAACGACAATATTATCATTACTAAACCAGAAAAGGGTAATGGGGTTGTTATACTCAATAAAACGTCCTACGTTGAGAAAATTATGGTTATACTTAACGACCGAACTAAATTTGCCCCCATTCTAGACGATTTATTCAGGATAATTCTTAAGTATGAGGACAAGATTAACAGATGTCTTCGTAAACTTAGAAAAAATAATGTCATTAACGACTCCGCCTTTTTAAAACTCTTTGTTAGCGGATCTAAACCAAGTATCCTGTACGGTCTACCAAAGGTACACAAGGATGAGTGTCCCTTACGCCCTATATTGTCTGCCCTTGGCACCTTCAACTATAATATGTCTAAATTCCTCGTTCCCATACTGTCACCAATCACCATTAATCAATACTCTGTTAAAGACTCTTTTAGTTTTGTTAAGGAGCTAACTAGCATCTCATTCAACAACTGTGTTATGGCTAGCTTTGATTGTTTGTTTTTATTTAATAACAAAGCTTATAAACAATGTGATGGTGTTGCTATGAGTTCACCTTTGGGTCCCACGTTGATCAACGCTTTCCTCTGTCACCACGAGAAGCTTTGGCTTACCGAATGTCCCCCCCCAATTTAAGCCTTTGTTCTATCGTCGGTATGTTGATGACACTTTTTTAATTTTCAGATCACTTGATCACGTCCCTATGTTCCTAAATTATTTAAATTCGAACATGGCAACATCAAATTTACTTGTGAATTGGAAAAGGAAAATATTCTTTCATTCCTTGATGTTAATACCCACCGTCTTCATAATAGTTTCGAGACAGCCTTATACAGAAAACCAACTTTCACTGGTTTGAGTTTAAAATTTTCATCTTTTATTCCTCTTAATTACAAACGTAACCGAGTACGTACTCTTACCAACAGAGCCTTCAATATATATTCTAGCTATTTCCACTTGGATATTGAACTAAAATACATAAGGGAACTACTCTTTAACAATGGTTTCCCTAAGAGATTTACAGACACTTATATTGGCAAAATGCTTAATAGGTTTTTTAGTCCCACACAGCCTCAAATCCACACTGTCCCTAAATAATCTATCTATTTCACCATACCGTACACAGGCCCACTCAGTTTCAGCCTTAGAAATAAACTTAAGAAGCTTTTCAATGAATTCTATCCACAAATTTCTCTTAGACTAATCTTTAAAACCCAGAGTTCAATTAAGAAATTCTTTAAAATTAAAGACACCATACCCACACACCTGCAATCCTCAGTTGTTTATAAATTTACGTGTGCTAGCTGTAGGGCAGCATATACTGTATAGGTAAAACTAAGAGACATTTGATAACTCGCATCCATGAACACTTGGGCCGTTCTGTTCGAACAGGCCATTTAATAACACAACCACCACATTCAGCTATTCGTAACCACGCCCACCAACATGACCACCCGTTTTCGCTGTCTGATTTCTCAGTTCTTGGCAAGAGCGACTGTGATACAGACCTCCTCATTATGGAGGCATTACACCAATACAAAGAAAAGCCATCGCTTTGTGATATGGCCTCTAGTGAATTGTTATGTTTTTCACATTAAGGCTTGTCTGAATTAAGGTAATACCCCCCCTGTTCATTTTATTTCATACTTTTTATTTCCTGATTTTAGCTTTGTATGTAGGTCTCTCGTCATTTTTGTCGGTTGTGAAGTGGATTGCTCTTTTATAAGTTTTTGAAGTTTATCAAAGGTAAATTTTCGCATAATATTATGTTTTTATTGTATATCACCTGTATTTTTAAACTTTTTCAGGCTCTGATGATGGAAAGGATTATTTCCGAAACGTAAGCAATTAAAAGAAGGCCTACTTCAAGATGTTTGTGTTTACCCTGGTTCTCCTCTTCATTATATACAGTATATATATATATATATATATATATATATATATATATATATATATATATATATATATATATATATATATATATATATATATATATATATATATATATATATATATATATATATATATATATATATATATATATATATATATATATATATATATATATATACACAGATTACCTCTCTAGTCCGGCAACGAGGACCTGACGGTGCGGACCATGGAAAGCGGACCATGGAAATTCACCCTTTTCCTGGATAGATAGTGACTTGTGCTTATGCTGGAAGCACTAGCACCACTTCTCTCGTCATGGTCTCTTTGAAGACATATTGAAGGGTTAAATGTCATTATAGTAGCTTCTCCAAATTCAGAGTTTTTAATTCTTAGCGTATTTTATTGGAACACACAAAAAAATAAATAAATAAAAATTTTTGACGGTGGAAACTTGAATTCGGCGGGTTTGAGCAGCCCTCGCCAGTACAGGCAAGCGTGCATTATCGTGTAAACAGCGTCATTTCTCTTATGTACAAAGGATTCATTGTTGTTTATTACTGAATGTCTTTTTATTGAATTAATGTTTATGTGTGCAAAATGAGCAATAGAATTCATTAATAATCGTAGAATATTAAAACACAGCGAAATATGACAACATTGTTTTGTTGATTACAAAACCAGTGACTGACTGGTTCTACATATAAAACTGAAGAAAATAAGACCTGGTTGTAGCTGTAGTAAAATTAATATGGTTTTTTTAAGTAATGTTATTTAATGTTAATAAATGGAACAATAGAAGTAGCTAACGATAATGGTAAGAAAAAGAGATCGCTATGTAAGTGTATGCTTGCCTACGATGAAAAAGCTTCTCGTCATTACTTTACAAAAGAATATAAAGCAACACTTATTTACTGTTCATATATATTTTAATTAATGTTTCTGAATTTGTTTTATTGAATCAATGTGCGTGTGTGCAAAATTAACAATACAATTTATTAATATCACGTGGAATATTAGAGGAGCCGAGGCGGCTGCGGCATTGTTTATGTTAAACTTCTGAAACCAGTGACTGATTGGTTCTACATATAAAACTGAAGAAAATAAGACCCTGAGTTTAGCTGTAGTAAATTAATGTAAAAAATGAATATGGTTGCTTGAATTACCTGCAATGTTATTTAATGTTAATAAATGGAACAATATAAGCAGCTAACCATTAATGGTAAAAAGTGAGACTGCTTTCATATGTAAGTGCGCACATGTGAAAATATCGTCATTACTCTACATAAGAATATAGAAAGCAACACTTATTTACTGCTCATATATATATTGAAGTGTTAAATGTTGTACTCTGTATAGACAAGCAGAGAGAGAGAGAGCAGCGAACTGCGGATGAAACAAACCTTAATTTCCCCGGCTTTTTTTTTTAGGGATTAGCCCACCCAGGCATAGGTCACTGACCCACATTGGGGCCTGAGGCAAAAATTAATCTCCTGTAATAATAATAATAATTCAGATAAGTAAAAAACTGCCTATCTACCTATTGGACAAACTAAATCGGAGTTTCGGACCACAGAATGCCGGACTAGAGAGGTACAACCTGTATATATATATATATATATATATATATATATATATATATATATATATATATATATATATATATATATATATATATATATATATATATATATATATATATATATATATATATGCAAGTAAATCACAGTAGGTGCACGTGATCTAGGTATATGCTGATAACCACAAGGAAAGAAGAAAACACTTCGTGTTTTCTTCTTTCCTTGTGGTTATCAGCATATATATATATTTATACAGTGTTAAGCGGTCAATTGAACCCACAGGGTACCGTGTTAAGTGAAAACCTCGTTAAGTGAACAACAGAACATATGGGATTAATTCCAATAGAGACTGGCCAGACCCCCAAACTCTACTTTTTCCGACACAATACCTATGTTCTAGTAAAAATAACATCTTAATTTTATGATGGTACATGCACACAATTAATACTTAAGAGAAATAGAGAAATACAGTCTCCAAGTTAATGTCCATTAAAATAATGGACTCAACTCCCTCCCCCTCTTCTCACACTACACTCCCTGGCTCTTCCCTCTCTGAGAAATTTTGGGGGGAAAACCATTAAATTTTAATAAATAATACCTCAAACTAAAGTTAGGATAATATAATTGACATTGCTGGATTCCTTGTAAGACCAGGAATACTTTGAATATAAATGTCATATATTTTGCACAAAAGATAACATATTTACTCAGAGTAAACATTATATCTAAAATTTGTATGTCTAATGCAAAATCTATGATGTTTATATTCAAACTGATCATCAAATTGTAAGAATTCCAGCAATGTAAATTATATTCTGGCCGGGTAATTTGTATGAATTTTATGAACTAAAACAAGTATCTTCAGTTAATAATAAAAAAAATATTCTTCACACAGTAACAAAGGGTCGGTCGGTCCCTCCCTCCCCCCCACCTCCCACCAACCCTCCCTACCAGATGTGTGGGAAAACCAGAATATTAACCTTTTTAGTAATAAATAATACCTCAAACTAAAGTTAGGATAATATAATTGACATTGCTGGATTCCTTGTAAGACCAGGAATATTTTGAATACAAATGTCATATATTTTGCACAAAAAATAACATATTTACTCAGAGTAAACATTATATCTAAAATTTGTATGTCTAATGCAAAATCTATGATGTTTATATTCAAAATGATCATCAAATTGTAAGAATTCCAGCAATGTAAATTATATTCAGGCCGGATAATTTGTATGAATTTTATGAGCTAAAACAGGCAGGCAGGCAGGCTGGGGGGTGGGGCGAATCTAAAAATAGCGTCTGGAGCCGGACACTCTGCGGTATACTCGGTATACTCCGTATACTGGAAAAAACCCGCGTTAAGTGAAACTTCGGCACTGGCGAGGCACCGCGTATACGTGAAATCGGTGAAATCGCTTAACACGGTTAGCGGGGTATATATATATATATATATATATATATATATATATATATATATATATATATATATATATATATATATATATATATATATATATATATATATATATATATATATATATATATATATATATTTATATATATATATATATATATATATATATATATATATATATATATATATATATATATATGTAATATTCAGAAATTTCAGTGTAATTTCAAACGCCGCGCCATTGGCGATACTGAGTTTTCAAGGTCGTCTGAGGGAAGAGAGCTCTCCCGGCACATAGCGAGAGGTTGTGGAACTAGGCCTATATGAGATTAAATGTAATTTGCCGAATTAATAATGATGCGTGATGTTCTAGTTGGTTTTGAGTTGGGCTAGGCAAGAAATGGAGTTGCTGACTCTTGAGTTGGCACTTCTGTATGAAGGTTGAAGGTGGTTTCTAAGTTGTTCTCTCAGCACATGAGGAAAGTGCTGTTTTTTAGGGGGTCAGATATTTAGCGGGAGAGAAAGTGGAGAAGAGAAGATGGGGAATGCTGCTAATTGTACGTTAAAGGGGTAAGATGCAGTTTCTTGGGGCATAATTTTAGAGATTAAATGTGCATGTTTTTCTCAGCACTTGAGGGAACGGTGCTGTCTTTTAGGAAGTCGATTGTAATATTCAGAAATTTCAGTGTAATTTCAAACACCGCGCCATTGGCGATACTGAGCTTTCAAGGTCGTCGGAGGGAAGAGAGCGCTCCCTGCACATAGCGAGAGGTTGTGGAACTAGGCCTAAGTGATATTAAATGTAATTTGCCGAATTAATAATGATGTGATTCATGAAGTTAAGGGACTATTATTGGGAGTTATTAGTTAGGCGGAAAATATGTCACGTAGGCCTAAGCTAACGCCTTGAGAGGACACGAGGCGGGCTCTCTCTCAGTCACGGGGAAGCATTCAGACAAACAAGACGTCCCTGCGCGTCCGTCACAGAAATAGTCACGTGGCCTAGTCACCTGTGTTGCACTATTGCAGTATAACAAGTAAGTCTCATTCGATCTCAGACAGGGTTAGATAGGGCAGTGGTAAAGTTAACAAGAGCTAACAGTGAGTTCATTTCAGGGTTTCCGTCAGAACCCACTTGACCGCGAGTTTGACTGCGAGAAGTTGGCTGTGAGAGACTGACTGCCGTTTGAGACTGCCGTTGATGATTGAGGCTTGGCGATTGTCGCCTTTGGAACGATCAGTGCAGGCTTGTCACTGGTTAGCGGGGTAGCAAAGGATCTCCTGAGTGAACGAATGCTCCCGACAACTAAAACGACACGGGACCAGCATCAGCAGTGGGTGATCAGTTCTTACCACGTGGGTGCACAACACCACGTGTCCTCGGTCAGCTAGAAGTGTTACCTACTGGCCATAGACACCTGCTGGCATTCTCTCTTCCTGCCCATGGACGCACTGGGAGTACACTGAGGCTATCTGAGTAAATTAATGGTCACACACTGAGACCATGAGCCTAGGACTCTAGGAGATACCTAGAGGAACATTTTATCTCCTTTATTACGGGTGTATGTTGAGTTGGGTGGAGCATGGTTCACGAGTATTGGTGGACCCAGTAACATATCAATAATAGTGACTATATTTGTGTGTAGTTAATACCATTTCTCAGTTACTGATGTTATCTTGACGTGTGTGGTTTAATATTTCTTAAATAATTTTGATAATATTGTTTTTTGAATGTTGTGTCACTAAGCGGAACCAGAGTGATACTGTGATTTAATTCTTTTAATGCATTTAATTTTTCTTTATAATTCCGATCTCAGGTAACCTTTGTTCCCCAGAGTAGTGTTTAAGTTAGGTTAGGAATTGTGCATCTGTTGGGGCGATATAATTTTGTTGAAAGCCCTTAAGGCCTGTTTCATGTGTGCAAGCAACATTTCTTAATACTTTAAATTTATTGTTGCCTGAGTTTCTAATAATTTCAATATCATGTATAACTTTTATTCCCCAGAGTAGTGTTTTAAGTTCAAGTTAAGAGGTGCGCATATTGGTGTACCATTATTTGATTGTGTTTGTAGTGTTGGAGGGAATATAAGTGTCTAAATTTTGCAGTGCGTTTCATTCATCCCAGTCACAGATGCTATCCTTCCACGGGTCACGGACAATTCATTTTGTTTAGTAGATTTAAGTGTTTTTGTGCTGGTTCGGGATTTTTCTCAAAGGGGCGCTTCCACTGCATTACCATCTAATAATCTTTAATAAACCCCAAGTCAAGTGAGAAAATAAAGTCCAGTAAATTCCGACCGGTTACAAAAGGTAGCAGAGCGTAGTCAGATTGAGGGAATTATTTTGCAGGATGAGGGAGAATAACTTAAGATTTAAACCTAAAAAGTGTGAAATAATGGCTTCAAAAGTAAGTTATTTAGGATATCAGGTGTCAGCTGAAGGCATCACAGCTGATCCTGAGAAGATTAGGGTAGTAAGAGATTGGCCAGTCCCTCAGACGGTGAAAGATGTGCGATCTTTTGTAGGGTTCACATCATTTTATAGGAAATTTGTTAAAGGGTTTGCCCAAATAGCTGCTCCACTGCATGCGTTGATGCATGGGAAATCTAAGGATCGGGTAGATAGTGAATGGAGAGAGGAACAGCAACAGGCTTTTGAGAAACTGAAAGACAAGGTGACGCAGACACCAGTGTTGGCTTGCCCAGATTTCACTCAGGAGTTTATATTAGAGACAGATGCAAGTTTTAGTGGGCTAGGTGCGGTGCTGTCCCAGCGAAAGGATGGCAGGTTGCATCCGGTGTGCTATGCGAGTTGGGGCCTGAGGAAATCAGAACGTAACATGAACAACTATAGTTCTCGTAAGTTAGAGATGTTAGCACTCAAATGGGCAGTAGTGGATAAATTCAGGGATTATTTGGCAGGGAAACATTTCACAGTCTATACAGATAACAACCCACGCAGTCACCGCGAGAAGGCTAAACTAGGTGCCGTGGAAAGTAGGTGGAATGCGGATCTCGAGCAGTTTAACTTTACTATAGAGTACAAGCCGGGGAAGAACAACATTGTGGCGGATACTCTATCTAGAATCCCGGCGGAACAGGAGGAAGATAGCGAAGAAGAGTATACAGCGATGCATGTACTAGAGGAGAACGGGGCAGGAAGGAAGGAACTGTGGACGATGGATGGGCTGCGTAAGGAGCAAGAAGGCATGGACTATATGACAAAACTGCGAAGATGGTTGGCGGGAGAGCTGCCGGAGGATGAGGTACAGGTAGAGCTCCAAAATGATGACTTCCGCAAGATGTACCGAGCTAGGAAATCCCTGATCGTAAGAGAAGAGGTTGTCTGGCATAGAAGACCCGAAGGGAAGAATCTATGGAGGGAGGTGCCAGTGTTATCTCCAAACTTGCAGGAGGCTTTGACTAGAGCCTGCCACGACGAGTTTGGGCATTAGGGGCGAGATCGCACCCTGTCGCTGGTGCGGGAGCGAGGTTTCTGGTCAGGCATGGGAGAAACAGTGCGAGACTACATAGCCAGCTGCGAGAGGTGTGGAGTAGCAAAAGATGAAGTGCCGAAACCCCAGCTGCATTTAGGGACGATTGAAGCTGCCAAACCATTAGAGACACTGGCCGCAGATTTCACCTTGCTGGACAAGCGGCAAGGATTGGAGAGTGTCCTGATAATGGTTGATATATACAGTCGTTACACTTGGGCCTTCCCCACCAAAGACCAGAAAGCCTCGACGATTGCAAAGATCCTGGTGAATCGGATCTTTCTGGCAGTGGGTGCACCTGAGCGACTGTTGACCGATCAGGGAAGAAATTTTGGCAGTGCATTGGTCCGACAAACTTGTGCCACCTTTGGGGTGAAGAAAATAAGGACGTCAGCATATTGCCCACAGGGAAATGGTATGGTGGAACGGTTCAATCGAACCCTGCACGGTCTGCTGGCCACCCTCGAGGAAGAGGAAAAGAATAGGTGGCCAGAGCATCTGCAGGCAGTGGTGTCACAATATAACGCGACTCCGCATGCCACGACAGGGTTTTCCCCATTCCTGTTGTTTTACGGGAGAGAACCAAACCTGCCGTTTGACCTTAGGCCGGAAGTAGACCCAGAGCCGGTAGATGAGTGGGTGATGGTGATTAGAGACCGGCAACGAAGATTGCAGGAAGCAGTGGAGATCAATGTTCGGAGACGTAAGGAAATAAACAGAAGGAAAATAGAAGAGAAAGCCCACGAGAGTAGCTGGGAAGTGGGCCACGAGGTTTTGCTGAGGAACATTGTAAAAATATGCCGGTGTAAGCTGCAAAACCATTGGTTTGATACGAGATGGCACATTGTTGAGGTCCTAAATCGAAGGCCTGGTTTATATCGCATTGAGCCCAGTGGGGGAGAAAACCTGGAAGCGAGAGTGGAAAACCGGAGCAACTTGAAGGCTGCTCCAACCCTAAGGCATCCGGGAGACCCAGCGATGGGTGAATCTGAAGATGAAGACGAGGAGCCCCCACCCCAGATGAACAAGATGAAAAGAAGTAGTTCAGAGAGGTCGATCGAGCCTCCAACTGAAAGACGAAGCCGACAAATTACAGTTTAGGTGTGCATGGTAATGAGAAAAGGCAGGTTGTAGAGGGTGAGTTGGAGGAGTCGTGAGTAGGGCAGAGGGGATTGGAGAGATGGTTAGGTCAGAGATGTGCGTTGAGTAGTGGTTGCTGTCATGAGCGGGATTGAGAGTACGGTTGTAATGTCCAGGGCCTCACTAATATGGACTGGTACATTGTCAGAGGGTTGGTCTGCCGGCATGAGGTTCGGAGAGTGGACTGAGTATTGTTTTGACACTGGTTCCTCTTAGTTCAAGGGCCAGGCAAAGGAGAGCATGTTTGAGTTGGACTGGGTATTGTTTTGACACTGGTTCCTCTTAGTTCAAGGGCCAGGCAAAGGAGAGCATGTTTGAGTTGGACTGTGTATTGTTTTGACACTGGTTCCTCTTAGTTCAAGGGCCAGGCAAAGGAGAGCATGTTTGAGTTGGACTGTGTATTGTTTTGACACTGGTTCCTCTTAGTTCAAGGGCCAGGCAAAGGAGAGCATGTTTGAGTTGGACTGAGTATTGTTTTGACACTGGTTCCTCTTAGTTCAAGGGCCAGGCAAAGGAGAGCATGTTTGTTTTGGACTGTGTATTGTTTTGACACTGGTTCCTCTTAGTTCAAGGGCCAGGCAAAGGAGAGCATGTTTGTTTCGGACTGTGTATTGTTTTGACACTGGTTCTCTTAGTTCAAGGGCCAGGCCAAAGGAGAGCATGTTTGTTTTGGGCTGGTATTAATTTTGACATTGGGTTTCTAGTTAAGGGCCAGGAAAAAGGGGAGCGTGATGTTCTGGTTGGTTTTGAGTTGGGCTGGGCAAGAAATGGAGTTACTGGCTGCGAGTTGGAATACGGCAGGGTTGAAGGTGGTTTCTAAGTTGTTCTCTCAGCACATGAGGACAGTGCTGTTTTTTAGGGGGGTCGAATGTTAGCGGGAGAGAGAAGTGGAGAAGAGAAGACGGGAATGCTGCGTTTAGCACGTTAAAGGGGTAAGATGCAGTTTCTTAGAAATTTTTTTTAGGGGGGTCATATGCATGTTTTTCTCAGCACATGAGGACAGTGCTGTCTTTTTTAGGGGGGTTGATTGTAATATTCAGAAATTTCAGTGTAATTTCAAACACCGCGCCATTGGCGATACTGAGCTTTCAAGGTCGTCGGAGGGAAGAGAGCGCTCCCTGCACATAGGGAGAGGTTGTGGAACTAGGCCTAAGTGATATTAAATATAATTTGCCGAATTAATAATGATGCGATTCATGAAGTTAAGGGACTATTATTGAATTTGAAATTATTATAGATCGTTTATCAGTCTGAATAATGTCACGGGTGTCCCAAGGAGTTATTAGTTAGGCGGAAAATATGTCACGTAGGCCTAAGCTAACGCCTTGAGAGGACACGAGGCGGGCTCTCTCTCAGTCACGGGGAAGCATTCAGACAAACAAGACGTCCCTGCGTGTCCGTCACAGAAATAGTCACGTGGCCTAGTCACCTGTGTTGCACTATTGCAGTATAACAAGTAAGTCTCATTCGATCTCAGACAGGGTTAGATAGGGCAGTGGTAAAGTTAACAAGAGCTAACAGTGAGTTCATTTCAGGGTTTCCGTCAGAACCCACTTGACTGCGAGTTTGACTGCGAGAAGTTGGCTGTGAGAGACTGACTGCCGTTTGAGACTGCCGTTGATGATTGAGGCTTGGCGATTGTCGCCTTCGGAACGATCAGTGTAGGCTTGTCACTGGTTAGCGGGGTAGCAAAGGACCTCTTGAGTGAACGAGTGCTCCCGACAACTAAAACGACATGGGACCAGCATCAGCAGTGGGTGATCAGTTCTTACCACGTGGGTGCACAACACCACGTGTCCTCGGTCAGCTAGAAGTGTTACCTACTGGCCATAGACACCTGCTGGCGTTCTCTCTTCCTGCCCATGGACGCACTGGGAGTACACTGAGGCTATCTGAGTAAATTAATGGTCACACACTGAGACCATGAGTCTAGGACTCTTGGAGATACCTAGAGGAACATTTTATCTCCCTTATTACGGGTGTATGTTGAGTTGGGTGGAGCATGGTTCACGAGTATTGGTGGACCCAGTAACATATCAATAATAGTGACTATATTGTGTGTAGTTAATACCATTTCTCAGTTACTGATGTTATCTTGACGTGTGTGGTTTAATATTTCTTAAATAATTTTGATAGTATTGTTTTTTGAATGTTTGTGTCACTAAGTGGAACCAGAGTGATACTGTGATTTAATTCTTTTAATGCATTTAATTTTTCTTTATAATTCCGATCTCAGGTAACCTTTGTTCCCCAGAGTAGTGTTTAAGTTAGGTTAGGAATTGTGCATCTGTTGGGGTGATATAATTTTGTTGAAAGCCCTTAAGGCCTGTTTCATGTGTGCAAGCAACATTTCTTAATACTTTAAATTTATTGTTGCCTGAGTTTCTAATAATTTCAATATCATGTATAACTTTTATTCCTCAGAGTATTGTTTTAAGTTCAAGTTAAGAGGTGCGCATATTGGTGTACCATTATTTGATTGTGTTTGTAGTGTTGGAAGGAATATAAGTGTCTAAATTTTACAGTGTGTCTCATTCATCCCAGTCACAGACGCTATCTTTCCACGGGTCACGGACAAGTCATTTTGTTTAGTATATTTAGGTGTTCTTGTGCTGGTTCGGGATTTTTCTCACTAAGGGGCGCTTCCACTGCAAATTACCATCTAACAATCTTTAATAAACCCCAAGTCAAGTGAGGAAATTAAAGTCCAGTAAATTCCGCAGGGTGCAGGTAGGGAGGAAAGGAGGCAGGTAGGGAAGAAAGTTGACTCTTTCTGGGACACCCTCTATATATATATATATATACTGTATATATATATATATATATATATATATATATATATATATATATATATATATATATATATATATATATATATATATATATATATATATATAGTAATACCCCGCTTAACACGGTTTCGCTTAGCGCGATTTCACTTATAAGCTGTGCCTAGCCAGAGCCGAACTTTCACTTAATAACGCGGGTTTTTTCCACGTCTGGCTCCAGACGCTATTTTTAGATTCGCCCCACCCCCCACCCGCCACCCTGCCTGTTTTAGCTCATAAAATTCATACAAATTACCCAGCCAGAATATAATTTACATTGCTGGAATTCTTACAATATGATGATCATTTTGAATATAAACATCATAGATTTTGCATTAGACATACAAATTTTAGATATAATGTTTACTCTGAGTAAATATGTTATCTTTTGTGCAAAATATATGACATTTATTATTCAAAATATTCCTGGTCTTACAAGGAATCCAGCAATGCCAATTATATTATCCTAACTTTAGTTTGAGGTATTATTTATTACTAAAAAGGTAAATATTCTGGTTTCCCCACACATCTGGTAGGGAGGGTTGGTGGGGGGTGGGGGGGAGGGAGGGACCGACTGACCATCTGTTACCATGTGAAGAATATTTTTTTTTTTATTAACTGAAGATATGTGTTTTAGCTCATAAAATTCTTACAAATTACCCGGCCAGAATATAATTTACATTGCTGGAATTCTTACAATTTGATGATCATTTTGAATATATACATCATAGATTTTGCATTAGACATACAAATTTTAGATATAATGTTTACTCTGAGTAAATATGTTATCTTTTGTGCAAAATATATGACATTTATATTCAAAATATTCCTGGTCTTACAAGGAATCCAGCAATGCCAATTATATTATCCTAACTTTAATCTGAGGTATTATTTAATACTAAATGTTAAAATTTAGTTTTTTCACCCAACATCTCTTGAAGGGTGAATTGGTGGGGGGTGGGGGGGAGGGTTGGGACTGACCACGCGGTTGGAAGAGGGGGGGAAGGCAAGGTGGGGTACTTTGATTGACAGATAGTGTCGAAGAATATTTTTTTTTTTTTATTAACTGAAGATATTTGTTTTAGCTCATAAAATTCATACAAATTATCCGGCCAGAATATAATTTACATTGCTGGAATTCTTACAATTTGCTGATCATTTTGAATATAAACATCATAGATTTTGCATTAGACATACAAATTTTAGATGTAAAGTTTATTCTGAGTAAATATGTTATCTTTTGTGAAAAATATATGACATTTATATTCAAAATATTCCTGGTCTTACAAGGAATCCAGCAATGTCAATTATATTATCCTAACTTTAGTTTGAGGAATTATTTATTACTATACCTGGTTTTCCCCCCAAAATTTCTCAGAGGGAAGAGCCAGTGAGTGTAGTGTGAGAAGAGGGGGAGGGAGTTGAGTCCATTATTTGAATGGACATTAACTTGGCGACTGTATTTCTCTATTTCTCTTAAGTATTAATTGTGTGCATGTACCATCATAAATTTAAGATGTTATTTTTACTACAACATAGTTATTTGTCGTCAAAAAGTGGAGTTTGGGGGTCGGGCTGGGTTCTATTGGAATTAATCCCATATGTTCTGTTATTCACTTAACGCGGTTTTCACTTAACGCGGGACCCTCTGGGTTCAATTGACCGCGTTAAGTGGGGTACAACTGTGTATATATATATATATATATATATATATATATATATATATATATATATATATATATATATATATATATATATATATATATATATATATATATATATATATATATATATATATATATATATATATATATATATATATAAGAAAGAGAGAGAGAGTAACAATTGGTTGCTTCATTGTACAGTAGTCCCTCATATGCCAAGGTTAACACTGGCATTATATTTCGTGGAAAATATCAGTAAAGTATAGATACTAGATACTCCTGAGCATGCTGATTTCGAATCTTTGGTCCATGATTCAATTGCGAGGTAATCAGCGGTTGTAAGGACGCTTGGAAGATTTTAATTATACTGTATTATTTCAATGCTAATTACTCACTAACTATGGGTTTGCAAGGTGCAATTTTGGTGTTTTTTGTGTTATTCTGGAAGTATTTAATTAGTTAGAGTTAGACTCCTTAAATTCCAATTCCGAGATAAAGCATATTTCGGTTGAAAAATCACTAAGACTTTTATGGTTTAATATTTTGGTGGTTCGGGCCAAAAATTAGATTTCTTTGAAAATCTCAGTACTATAGATACTCCTGAGCATGCTGATTCCAAATCTATGGTCCACAATTCGTTTGTGGGGTACTTAGAAATTGCAATGATGCTTGAAAGATTTTAATTATATTATTTAAATGCTAATTAATCACCAACTATGGGTTTTCAAGGTGCGATTTGAATGTTTTTGTGCTATTATGGATGTGCTTAATTAGTTTAACCCTGTATGACCACTGCCGTGACCCCACTTGGACTTACCCAACCTTAGTTAATTCCCTTGTGACCCACTGCCACATAGCAGTTAATCCATTAAACAGACTGCGCTGAACTTGGGCCGTAAACTCACACAAGTTAAAATGTTTATCTTGTTGACTATACTGTATAAACTTATTTCACTGTTACATTTTCGTAGTAACCTACTCTCAGGTGATGTAACAGTAACGAATTGTGTGTGTGAAGATTATTCTTTTAATAAATATTGCTTTACTCACCATAAACTGGCTGTATCTACCTGAACCACGGGCCACATTAAATAGAATTTCTCAATCCCTCCATGGGCCGCACAAACACATGGTCCAGGCTGCAGGTTGCCCATGCCTATTGCACTGTACAAGTACCAGGGGTGGGGGGGGGGTCTATCATGGTTTGGCACAGTGTACTTTACATCATATAATTTATGCATTATTTTATTATTTCTTTCCACTACTTGTGCTCCTTCCCTGGTTTACTCACCCTTCTTATGCAAGCAGTACATTGTTTACAGTTTATCTCACCTGCTGCCAGAGGAATGTGAGCCACAGTCACTTCTGGCGATTCTGTCCTCCTCGCGAGAGCTGGGTGGTTGCCACACCTCCAGGTTGATCATGGCAGTTGGTGTGTTGCCATTCCTGACAGTAAGTAAATTACAATGTTACTGATCCACTTACTTTTTATCACGCAATCACAACTAAGCATCAATTAGTAGGTGCATAATACCAAGAAAACCCTGCTTTGAAAAATCATTCATGTTACAGTATATCAACTTGTTTCATTATCCCGCTTGATAATCCTATTACATGTACAGAGTACAGGGGCTTACTTCATTATTTCATTTCATAATCTCTCTCCTCATTTCAATAATTTTAAATTTTGAAATAAAAACCAACATGGTTTATTAACTGTCTATAATAAGAACAGAAACCCCATTTACTTCAACAGTACAATACTGTACTACTGTACTTGCATACAATTTCTAAAAAAAAAATCATAATTTTCCTAGAACACAAAAAATGTGAACATAGCTACTGTACTTATTTCCATATTCTTTACCATATTTCGCACAACTGGTCATCTTTCAAAATCTGTTATAAATTCAAATCCCACATATAAAATATATAAAAATTTGTCAAATAGACTTGAGTAAATCATATTCAATACCTTGTATTTACTTTTACATACTGTAGTCTTATGCCTAACTCCACTTCTAGTGACGTCGGATGACAACTTACCGGCCAGTTGCATTAAGCCGCTCCAATGCTTTCGTTAAGTTGAAACTATCTTCCTCGTAGTGGGATATGGTTACGTTCTGATAGCCAAGGCCTTCCTGTGGAAAAAAACACAAAAAACAAATAATGTATGATTTGTTATGTTACTTCAATATGTGTTAGGTGTTCCTACAAGTGGGATATTTAAGCACAGTTCAAGTTCTATTTTCTGAGTGACAATAATTCTTAGTGAAATTTAGTACTGTATTGTTTTTATACTGTATTATATTGTCCTATATCATCCCCTAAAATACACAGGAAAGGCTGAGGACCAGTGGTGGACTGGGTCAAAAATTTCTACCGGGAAAACTTGTAAAAGGGCCCACTCAAAAAGGTCCACAAGGGCCCACTTAATCCCAAAGTGATGGATCATCACTTTGGAGCCCACCGGGGAAATTTCCCGGTATCCTGGTGGGCCAGTCCGCCACTGCTGAGGACTACAGTATTTGGTATTGTACGAACATGCACTATATACAGTATACTGCAGTCTGCATTTATGCGGTTTTTGTTTACGCGTTTGGTCATTTACGCGGTGCCTTGCCAGAATGAAAATGCTTTAATTACGCGGTAAATTTGGTTATTTACGCAGCGAGCGGCTGGAGAGGTCCAGACCGCCTCGCCATTTTTTACTCACGCAGTCCATTCTTGACCATACACGGGAAGCGGCACGGTGAGAGGTGCACATTAGGCCACTCTTTCGTTATAGCTGACGTCATATGACGTATCAGACTGTGATTGGGCCACGCATCCTTACCACCCACGCATTCCCTCCGCCGCTAGCTGTGATTGGTCTAATGTAACATGACGTGCCCTGCCACCAGAGGGTAGAAGTCGCTGACCTAGCAGGGCCTGTCTCATTGTTCTCAGTCCGCGTATACAGTTCTCTCTTGTGCCCGCTATTCCCCTCACAACTCACAATGGCTTCCGCGGGACCCCCACCACCAGAGAAAAACATTGAATTACCTGGACCAAGCCATGATAATGTGAAGGAAATCATCAAGTTGGGGGAGAAAATTAAGCTCATCCTTGACAACGACCCAGACAAGCATCGGTATGAAGCGTCTAATAACCATTTGACGAAAGTTATGGAGCCGTATATCCAGATCTATCTCAATAACATCAATGCTAGTCGTCAACGTAGTATTGAGGACTTCCTCGCCCGCAACCCACCACAACCACAGCCAGCCCAAGTCAGTGATAGTGATATTGACAGTGAGGATATGGACTTTGAGGGGTTTGTCTGGGAGGCCCTGCAAACCTCTGTGAGTAGTGAAAGTGATTCACCGGAGGGGCAACTAATCTGCCCTCTGCCTCGGAACCAGCCGCCATCCACGTGTGCCGACCCAGCTTTTCTACTAATGTAAGTGTTAAAAAACCTAATATTATTGATATTTCTCTTAATTATTAATTGTGTGTGCATACCACCATAAAACTAAGATGTTATTTTTACTATAACGTATGTATTGTGTCGGAAAAAGTGGATTTTGGGGGTCGGCCCAGTCTCTATTTCAATTAATCCCATATGTTCTGTTATTTCATTTATGCGTTTCTCGTTTTACGCGGGCCTCCATGGGTTCAATTGACCGCGTAAATGCAGACTATACTGTGTGTGTGTATATATATATATATATATATAAAAATATATATATAAATATATATATATATATATATGCAAGTAAATCACTATAGGTGAGCGTGATCCAGGCATATGCTGATAACCACAAGGAAAAAGAAAACACGAAGTTCCCAAGCGCTTTTGTGTAATTCACATCATCAGGGGTGAGTACAGACTAAGAAGAAGTACAGAACATGTTATATATATACAGTATACAGAGGAGGGTGAGATCAAGTCCACAGTGGTCCGGTATAGGAAATGACCCTACTAATCTTCACAAAAGCACCGCAGCAGTAGGTAGTCAGGTCAGAGGGTAAGCTGCCCCAACCTTCTCTACTGGTTACAAATCTTCTTAATTACGAAATTATCCAATTTGCACATACCATTACTTAAATTCATGTTGACGGATTCGGTACGTTTAATGAGACTAGATTCTATAATGTTCCCACTGTCAATTGAATTACAAGGTAATATTGAGGAGGCAACACAGTAGTGATTTTAAACAAAGATGATTATATTGCTAAAATAAATGACCTTTTATGTGATGCTGCAACATATTCTAAGCTCATAAATAATCCTCTCAACACTGTTAACACCCAGTTCAACAAAAAACTTAAGTCTCTATTGAGAGGCAAAGCTACTCTCATTAAACATCTTACTTCAACGTCCCCTCCACTGCCATACAAGTACTGTTTAATCAAGACCCACAAGCCTAATAACCCAGCAAGACCCATCATTAGCTCAGTCAGGTCAATCTCTTATAAATTATCTAAATGGTTAGTTTCTTTACTAAATCCCCTAGTTAGCAACATTTCTAACTCTATTATTAAGAATAATGTGGATCTGGTTGATAAACTCAATAACTTACACATTAATTATGATTTTAAACTGGTCAGTTTTGATGTAACATCACTCTTTACAAAGGTCCCAGTTGATGATTTACTGGAGTTCCTCATAAATTCCCTTGATAATATTTCATTGCCAGTCTCGAAAGATGACTTCATCGAACTCATCAAACTATGTATTAAGGATTGTAAATTTGAATTCAATGGAGAATATTATGCTAAAAAATTTGGTATGGCAATGGGTAATCCACTCTCACCTGTATTAAGCAACCTATACTGTATATGGAATTCTTTGAAAAGAAACTATTAAGTAATATTTTACTACCTTCAGCAGTCTGGTTTAGATATGTAGATGATGTATTATGTCTCTGGCCAAGTAATGAGGACATAAAAGCTTTCCTGCCACAACTTAACAACTTAGCCCCCTCGATCAAATTCACTGTGAAATTAGAGCATGACTGTAAATTGCCTTTCCTAGACTGTCTGATCCACAGAATAGGTAACACCTTTAAGTCCAGTATTTATAGAAAACCTACTAATGTGTGTTCATACATTCATTATTATTCTGCCCACCATAATAGAGTCAAACAGTCAGTATTTTCAACAATGTTTTCATGTGCTTTGAAAATTTGCAGCCCAGAATTCATTGATGAGGAATATAAATATATCTATAATATTGGCTCGAACCTTAAATACCCTAGATCTTTCATAAACAAATGCCTGAACATTACTAAGAAATCTTTTTATAGAACTGATCCCAAGCCCACCCATGACCATAAGAATCTCTTAGTATTACCATTTCACAAAAATTTCTCTCAAATTCCTTTACAACTAAAAACTCATGCACTGTTAAACAAATGTTAATCAAAAACTCCCCCAACAATACAAGTGGCTGTATTTATAAAGTTCCTTGCAAGGAATGTAATATGTTTTACTTAGGCCAGACAGGTAAAGATCTTGTAACTAGACTTAAACAACATAAATATAGTGTTAGGACAGGCCAGGAATCCAATGCTCTGTTTGTTCATTTGAGGGATAACAAGCATTGCATTGACTGGGATAATGCCTCCTCAATATTACCTTGTAATTCAATTGACAGTAGGAACATTATAGAATCTAGTCTCATTAAACATACCGAATCCGTCAACATGAATTTAAGTAATGGTATGTACAAATTGGATAATTTTGTAATTAAGAAGATTTGTGACCAGGTGAGAAGGTTGGGGCAGCTTACCCTCTGACCTGACTACCTGCCGCTGCGGTGCTTTTGTGAAGATTAGTAGGGTCATTACCTATACCAGACCACCGTGTACTTGATCTCACCCTCCTCTGTATATATATATATATAACATGTTCTGTACTTTGTCTAGAAGCAGCCTGCTACCTTTCTTGTGGTTATCAGCATATATATATATATATATATATATATATATATATATATATATATATATATATATATATATATATATATATATATATATATATATATATATATATATATATATATATATATATATATATATATATATATATATATATATATATATATATATATATATATATATATATATATATATATATATATATATATAAATAAATAAATATATAAACATATAAGTATATAAGTATATATATATATATATATATATATATATATATATGTATATATATATATATATATATATATATATATATATATATATATATATATATATATATATATATATATATATATATATATATATATACCTATATACTTATTTATATTTATATATATATATATATATATATATATATATATATATATATATATATATATGCTGATAACCACAAGGAAAGAAATATAAAACACGAAGTTCTAAGCGCTGTAATCTTACATCTCAGGTGAGCAGACTAAAGATAATTATAAACAAGGTGCATACTGTATACAGAGGAGGGTGAATGAGGTCCATAAATGGTCAGGTATTAGGTACGATACGATACGAAGTCTTTAGTTAAGAGGTGAAAGAAGATTATTAGGAGTTGAAGGAAAAGTGGTGAAACTGAAATACAGCAGGAGTAGAAAGAATCTGGGCTCAACCAGATCGCTTCATCTTTCTTATTGGTGTTTTGTCTTTGTTCTGCTCCCTTGGGTCGTCAGACCTTTGTATTAATATTGGTTTATTTATATAATGCTGCTTACTATTATTATTTGTTATTGTTGGAGTTAGTGAGCCCGCCCAGGTCCTTGTGTAACTGGGAGGGTAGTCACATTTTTTTTTTTTGAGGTGTTAGTTAAGTGTTAGTTGTGTTAGTCTAAAGGTACACTGTATGGAGAGGCCTGCCAGGTTCTTAGTGGAGCTGGTTGGTCACTCTCATCTTTATTCCTCTAGTAATGTTTTATGTAAAAATGTGTATGTTGAGGCAGGAGGTGGTTCAATTACTTCTTCCTGGCTGATATAGCTGGGAGGGTAATCACATTATTATTATTAATATTATTAATATTTATTTATTTATTTATTTATTTATTTATTTATTTATTTTTTTTTGAGTTAGTGAGCCCGCCCAGGTCCTTGTGTAGCTGGGAGGGTAGTCACATTTTTTTATTTTTTTTATTTTTTTTTTACTAAGATGTTAGTTCAATGTTAAATGTTAAATGTTAAATATTAGTTATGTTAGTCTAAAGGTACACTGTATGGAGAGGCCTGCCAGGTTCTTGTGGAGCTGGTAGGTCACTCATCTTTTATTCTCTCTATTAATGTTTTATATGTATATTGGGGCAGGAGATGGTTTAGTTACTTTCTTCCTGGCTGATTTAAACCAACTGTGTTCTTGGAATTCTTCGTTGTCTATATTATTTATCCAGTTTTGATATGTTTCTGTGTTAAGTTCAGTCACTTTTTTCCAAATATTTACAGCTTTGTTGTGTATATCTACATTGATTGCTAAGAGGTTTGCTCTCTTGTGTAGCTGTTCATTATTGATGTGGTCTGTATATTTTGTTATATATATAAATCTGAGGGCTATATTTTGTACTGTTTGTAACCTTTTAATGCACGTTTTACTAAGGGTGTTCAATGGGATGGGTGGGTAGTCCATAATTGATTTGACAAGGGCAATATAAATCAGGGCTGTGGAGTCGAAGACAAAACCTTCGACTCCGACTCCGACTCCTCAAATTTTTATGCTTCCGACTCCGACTCCGACTCCGACTCCTTGGCCTATTTGTAACAACTATTTCTGGACGATATTTAAGAACTACAAAAAGATGATAGGCTTGACTTTCAAAGTTTCAATCAAAAGAAAAATAAATTTATTGAGAATTCAAGATATTAACTAGAAAACACCATTTACATGTATATCTAAAAGTTCGATCTCAGCATATGAATTTTGTTTAAGCTCATAATCTGATGTGGATCTAAATGATGATCCTACAATTCCTTTTAAAGTAAAGTTATATATTTATGTACATTAAAGAAATGAATACCTTAATAAGGAAAATGGATAAACCTTACATGATTAAGTTATTAAATTAAATTTGCCTTAATCTCACCAAAAACAGGTTGTAGCTAATTGTTTTGTAGCTGAGAGCCTCTGTGCAGTTTTCAACGAAACAAAATTTGATATAATTCAAAATTTCAAATGGTAAAGAAGAGACTATCGTCCAAAATTATAGTGCCATACTGTGCCTGCTACAATAAATTCATAATAATGCTTATAAAATGGAAATAAATTCTTTTAATAATTTAAGAAAATTAGTGGGATCAGTGGAATCACTGCAATGAATATGCCTGAGTTCATATATTTGTTCTTAGGAACAGAATAGCTTCAGTCGGAGTCGGAGTCTGGACAATTTTACCGACTCCGACTCCGACTCCACAAGCCGAAAATTCCTCCGACTCCTCGACTCCGACTCCGACTCCACAGCCCTGGTTATAGTGAATGATGTTTGTGTTATAGTGAATGATGTCTGTGTTATAGTGATGATGTTTGTGTTATAGTGAAGATGGTTGTGTTATAGTGATGATGTTTGTGTTATAGTGATGATGTTTGTGTTATAGTGATGATGTTTGTGTTGTAGCGATGATGTTTGTGCTGTAGCGATGATGCTTGTGTTGTAGCGATGATGTTTGTGTTATAGTGAAGATGGTTGTGTTGTAGTGAGGCCTTTGAAATGTGGTGTTACAAGCATATGCTAAGAATATACTGACAGGAAAACAAATCAAGAAATACCAAGATAAGCAAAAACTTCAAGAGAAATACTTGAAATATACTGAGAAAAAAAAGAAAGATACTTGTGGTCATATAATTAGGAATGAGGGGATAATAACAGAAATATTAGTGGACAAAGTTGATGGGAGGAGAGCCAGGGGAAGGTAGAGACTGGGATGGGTGAATAGAATTAAAAACTTGGTCTCTTAACGTTGACAACACAACATACATATATTGTTTCTCATATTTGTTTATTTCTTTATGGTTCTTTATTATTATTTTTGCAGTGTTATTATTATTATTGATATAATCATTTCATTATTTTTATTTTTGTATTTTTTAATTTTACTTATCTAAATTATTATTATTATTATTATTATTATTATTATTATTATTATTATTATTATTATTATTATTATTATTATTATTATTATTATTATTAAATTTTCGCCCCCCAGGCCCCGATGTGGGTTAGTGACCTGTGCCCTGGTGGGCTAATCCCCGTAAAAAAAAAATAGAAGAGGAAAATTAAGCTATATAATAAATAATATTAATTTTTATTTCAGTCAAAAATAAATTGACCCTACAGGTGCCGCGGCGGCTGGTTCACAAAAATCAATCCTGGTTGACAAACTGGATTGCTAGGCAAATCAAGAGATATCGTTTGGCTTCTGATATGACCCGGTCTGGGCAGACCGGGTGATAGCGCTGTTGTTTAAGGTTAGTGTAGTTGTTGCCACTGGGTGCTTCACGAGTCCATTTAAGGCCTTGGTAGCAGTATTGTTGGCTGTTTGGTTAGCCAACTCTCACGGTGGGTTTAAAACCTCGAGCAGTCATGAGTCTCCCCAACTTAATGTTGTTATATTCTTCTAGACCATTTTGGCGGCAGTATTCTCTGTATTCGTTAAATAAGTCATTTTGACGGACCAGTTCTTTATGGTCGAGCGAAGTGGAGACGAAGCTTTCCAAAAAGGTTGAAATTGGATCTATTATTTTACCAGTAATTTTGGCTCTTTTTGGTTCGTTCTGATCTTGCTCTTCTAATTTTCGTTTTCCACTAATGACACTATCAGAGTGCATGCTGTAAACGGCAGAATATGGGTGCCATGGCACGACTTCCATACAAGGTTGGAAGACGATTCCCGTATATCCGTACTTCTGGCCCTTACCGTTTATCCCGCCGATACGGGAGGGGGACTTCACACCCTTTTTTGCCAGTGTTCGCCCAACATTAACAATGGTAGCTGGCATTAGACCTCGGCATTTACAATACATCTTATACTTGTGATAGAGATCATCACGCAGTATCACATCGGTTTTACACCCAGTGATTTGTAGTTTCTGGTTAAAGAATTCCAGGAATCCTTTTGTCTCAATGCAACGTCTTTGGGTTCGTTGTTCTTGCATTTTGTCATGCAGAATTTACTCAGACACCAGCAGCCATCCTCTCCTCTAGATAAATCGTAATTTATGTAGTAAGAGGTATTTGATGAGAATTGTGTCGTGTTGTAATAATGATGGTTATTATAGTGATGTTGTTTGTTTTGTAGTGATGATGTTTGTGTTATAGTGATGATGTTTGTGTTATAGTGATGATGTTTGTGTTATAGTGATAATCATAGTGTTGTGTTGATGATGGCTGTGTTGTAGTGATGATGTTTGTATTATAGTGATGATGTTTGTATTATAGTGATGTTGTTTGTGTTATAGTGATGATGTTTGTGTTATAGTGATGATGTTTTTGTTATAGTGATGATGTTTGTGTTATAGTGATATTTGTGTAGCAGTGATAATCATAGTGTTGTGTGATGATGTTTGTGTTATAGTGATGATGTTTGTGTTATAGTGATGATGTTTGTGTTATAGTGATAATCATAGTGTTCTGTTGATGATGGCTGTGTTGTAGTGATGATGTTTGTATTATAGTGATGATGTTTGTATTATAGTGATGTTGTTTGTGTTATAGTGATGATGTTTGTGTTATAGTGATGATGTTTGTGTTATAGTGATTTTGTTTGTGTTATAGTGATATTTGTGTTGCAGTGATAATCCTTAGTGTTGTATGTTGACGATGATGGCTGTGTTGTAGTGATGATGTTTTGTACTATAGTGATGTTGTTTGTGTTATAGTGATGATGTTTGTGTTATAGTGATGTTTGTGTTGCAGTGATAATCATAGTGTTGTGTTCATGATGGTTGTGTTGCAGTGATGATGTTTGTTATAGTTATTATGTTTGTGTTGTAGTGATGGTGTATATGTTATAGTGGTGATGTTTGTGTTGTAGTGATGATGTTTGTGCTATAGATATGTTTGTGTTGTAGTGGTGTTTGTATCATAGTGATGATGTCTGTGTTATAGTGATGATGTTTGTGTTATAGTGATGTTTGTGTTGCAGTGATAATCATAGTGTTGTGTTGATGATGGCTGTGTTGTAGTGATGATGTTTGTATTATAGTGATGTTGTTTGTGTTTTAGTGATGATGTTTGTGTTATAGTGATATTTGTATTGCAGTGATAATCATAGTGTTGTGTTGATGATGGCTGTGTTGTAGTGATGATGTTTGTACTATAGTGATGTTGTTTGTGTTATAGTAATGATGTTTGTGTTATAGTGATGTTTGTGTTGCAGTGATAATCATAGTGTTGTGTTGATGATGGTTGCGTTGTAGTGATGATGTTTGTTATAGTGATTATGTTTGTGTTGTAGTGATGGTGTTTATGTTATAATGGTGATGTTTGTGTTGTAGTAATGATGTTTGTGCTATAGAAATGTTTGTGTTGTAGTGGTGTTTGTATTATAGTGATGATGTCTGTGTTATAGTGATGATGTTTGTGTTATAGTGAAGATGGTTGTGTTATAGTGATGATGTTTGTGTTATAGTGATGATGTTTGTGTTGTAGCGATGATGTTTGTGTTGTAGCGATGATATTTGTGTTGTAGCAATGATGCTTGTGTTGTAGTGAGGCCTTTGAAATGTGGTGTTACAAGCATATGCTAAGAATATACTGACAGGAAAACAAATCAAGAAATACCAAGATAAGCAAAAACTTCAAGAGAAATACTTGAAATATACTGAGAAAAAAAAGAAAGATACTTGTGGTCATATAATTAGGAATGAGGGGATAATAACAGAAATATTAGTGGACAAAGTTGATGGGAGGAGAGCAAGGGTAAGGTAGAGACTGGGATGGGTGAATAGAATTAAAAACTTGGTCTCTTAACATTGACAACACAACATACATATATTGTTTCTCATATCTGTTTATTTCTTTATGGTTCTTTATTATTATTTTTGCAGTGTTATTATTATTATTGATATAATTATTTCATTATTTTTATTTTTGTATTTTTTAATTTTACTTATCTAAATTATTATTATTATTATTATTATTATTATTATTATTATTATTATTATTATTATTATTATTATTATTATTATTATTATTAAATTTTCCCCCCCCAGGCCCCGATGTGGGTTAGTGACCTGTGCCCGGGTGGGCTAATCCCCGTAAAAAAAAAAATAGAAGAGGAAAATTAAGCTATATAATAAATAATATTAATTTTTATTTCAGTCAAAAATAAATTGACTCTACAGGTGCCGCGGCGGCTGGTTCACAAAAATCAATCCTGGTTGACAAACTGGATTGCTAGGCAAATCAAGAGATATCGTTTGGCTTCTGATATGACCCGGTCTGGGCAGACCGGGTGACAGCGCTGTTGTTTAAGGTTAGTGTAGTTGTTGCCACTGGGTGCTTCACGTGTCCATTTAAGGCCTGGGTAGCAGTATTGTTGGCTGTTTGGCTAGCCAACTCTCACGGTGGGTTTAAAACCTCGAGCAGTCATGAGTCTCCCCAACTTAATGTTGTTATATCCTTCTAGACCATTTTGGCGACAGTATTATCTGTATTCGTTAAATAAGTCATTTTGACGGACCAGTTCTTTATGGTCGAGCGAAGTGGAGACGAAGCTTTCCAAAAAGGTTGAAATTGGATCTATTATTTCACCAGTAATTTTGGCTCTTTTTGGTTCGTTCTGATCTTGCTCTTCTAATTTTCGTTTTCTACTAATGACACTATCAGAGTGCATGCTGTATACGGCAGAATATGGGTGCCATGGCACGACTTCCATACAAGGTTGGAAGACGATTCCCGTATATCCATACTTCTGGCCCTTTCCGTTTATCCCGCCGATACGGGAGGGGGACTTCACACCCTTTTTTGCCAGTGTTCGCCCAACATTAACAATAGTAGCTGGCATTAGACCTCGGCATTTACAATACATCTTATACTTGTGATAGAGATCATCACGCAGTATCACATCGGTTTTACACCCAGTGATTTGTAGTTTCTGGTTAACGAATTCCAGGAATCCTTTTGTCTCAATGCAACGTCTTTGGGTTCGTTGTTCTTGCATTTTGTCATGCAGAATTTACTCAGACACCAGCAGCCATCCTCTCCTCTAGATAAATCGTAATTTATGTAGTAAGAGGCATTTGATGAGAATTGTGTCGTGTTGTAATAATGATGGTTATTATAGTGATGTTGTTTGTTTTGTAGTGATGATGTTTGTGTTATAGTGATGATGTTTGTGTTATAGTAATGATGTTTGTGTTATAGTGATGATGTTTGTGTTATAGTGATGTTTGTGTTGCAGTGATAATCATAGTGTTGTGTTGATGATGGCTGTGTTGTAGTGATGATGTTTGTATTATAGTGATGATGTTTGTATTATAGTGATGTTGTTTGTGTTATAGTGATGATGTTTGTGTTATAGTGATTTTGTTTGTGTTATAGTGATATTTGTGTTGCAGTGATAATCATAGTGTTGTGTTGATGATGGCTGTGTTGTAGTGATGATGTTTGTACTATAGTGATGTTGTTTGTGTTATAGTGATGATGTTTGTGTTATAGTGATGTTTGTGTTGCAGTGATAATCATAGTGTTGTGTTCATGATGGTTGTGTTGCAGTGATGATGTTTGTTATAGTTATTATGTTTGTGTTGTAGTGATGGTGTATATGTTATAGTGGTGATGTTTGTGTTGTAGTGATGATGTTTGTGCTATAGATATGTTTGTGTTGTAGTGGTGTTTGTATCATAGTGATGATGTCTGTGTTATAGTGATGATGTTTGTGTTATAGTGATGTTTGTGTTGCAGTGATAATCATAGTGTTGTGTTGATGATGGCTGTGTTGTAGTGATGATGTTTGTATTATAGTGATGTTGTTTGTGTTTTAGTGATGATGTTTGTGTTATAGTGATATTTGTATTGCAGTGATAATCATAGTGTTGTGTTGATGATGGCTGTGTTGTAGTGATGATGTTTGTACTATAGTGATGTTGTTTGTGTTATAGTAATGATGTTTGTGTTATAGTGATGTTTGTGTTGCAGTGATAATCATAGTGTTGTGTTGATGATGGTTGCGTTGTAGTGATGATGTTTGTTATAGTGATTATGTTTGTGTTGTAGTGATGGTGTTTATGTTATAATGGTGATGTTTGTGTTGTAGTGAGGCCTTTGAAATGTGGTGTTACAAGCATATGCTAAGAATATACTGACAGGAAAACAAATCAAGAAATACCAAGATAAGCAAAAACTTCAAGAGAAATACTTGAAATACACTGAGAAAAAAAAGAAAGATACTTGTGGTCATATAATTAGGAATGAGGGGATAATA
Organism: Homarus americanus; assembly: GCF_018991925.1. NCBI lineage: Eukaryota > Metazoa > Arthropoda > Malacostraca > Decapoda > Nephropidae > Homarus > Homarus americanus. The sequence continues at coordinate 2,417,515 of NW_024750852.1, forward strand.
ACAGAAATATTAGTGGACAAAGTTGATGGGAGGAGAGCCAGGGGAAGGTAGAGACTGGGATGGGTGAATAGAATTATAAACTTGGTCTCTTAACATTGACAACACAACATACATATATTGTTTCTCATATTTGTTTATTTCTTTATGGTTCTTTATTTTATATTTGCAGTGTTATTATTATTATTGATATAATCATTTCATTATTTGTATTTTTGTATTTTTTAATTTTACTTATCTAAATTATTATTATTATTATTATTATTATTATTATTATTATTATTATTATTATTATTATTATTATTATTATTATTATTATTATTATTATTATTATTATTATTATTATTATTATTATTATTAAATTGTTGCCCCCCAGGCCCCGATGTGGGTTAGTGACCTGTGCCCGGGTGGGCTAATCCCCGTAAAAAAAAAAAATAGAAGAGGAAAATTAAGCTATATAATAAATAATATTAATTTTTATTTCAGTCAAAAATAAATTGACCCTACAGGTGCTGCGGCGGCTGGTTCACAAAAATCAATCCTGGTTGACAAACTGGATTGCTAGGCAAATCAAGAGATATCGTTTGGTTTCTGATATGACCCGGTCTGGGCAGACCGGGTGACAGCGCTGTTGTTTAAGATTAGTGTAGTTGTTGCCACTGGGTGCTTCACGAGTCCATTTAAGGCCTGGGTAACAGTATTGTTGGCTGTTTGGTTTGCCAACTCTCACGGTGGGTTTAAAACCTCGAGCAGTCATGAGTCTCCCCAACTTAATGTTGTTATATCTTTCTAGACCATTTTGGCGGCAGTATTCTCTGTATTCGTTAAATAAGTCATTTTGACGGACCAGTTCTTTATGGTCGAGCGAAGTGGAGACGAAGCTTTCCAAAAAGGTTGAAATTGGATCTATTATTTTACCAGTAATTTTGGCTCTTTTTGGTTCGTTCTGATCTTGCTCTTCTAATTTTCGTTTTCCACTAATGACACTATCAGAGTGCATGTTGTAAACGGCAGAATATGGGTGCCATGGCACGACTTCCATACAAGGTTGGAAGACGATTCCCGTATATCCGTACTTCTGGCCCTTACCGTTTATCCCGCCGATACGGGAGGGGGACTTCACACCCTTTTTTGCCAGTGTTCGCCCAACATTAACAATGGTAGCTGGCATTAGACCTCGGCATTTACAATACATCTTATACTTGTGATAGAGATCATCACGCAGTATCACATCGGTTTTACATCCAGTGATTTGTAGTTTCTGGTTAACGAATTCCAGGAATCCTTTTGTCTCAATGCAACGTCTTTGGGTTCGTTGTTCTTGCATTTTGTCATGCAGAATTTACTCAGACACCAGCAGCCATCCTCTCCTCTGGGAAAATCGTAATTTATGTAGTAAGAGGCATTTGATGAGAATTGTGTCGTGTTGTAATAATGATGGTTATTATAGTGATGTTGTTTGTTTTGTAGTGATGATGTTTGTGTTATAGTGATGATGTTTGTATTATAGTGATGATGTTTGTGTTATAGTGATGATGTTTGTGTTATAGTGATGTTTGTGTTGCAGTGATGATGTTTGTGTTATAGTGATGATGTTTGTTTTATAGTGATATTTGTGTTGCAGTGATAATCATAGTGTTGTGTTGATGATGGCTGTGTTGTAGTGATGATGTTTGTACTATAGTGATGTTGTTTGTGTTATAGTGATGATGTTTGTGTTATAGTGATGTTTGTGTTGCAGTGATAATCATAGTGTTGTGTTCATGATGGTTGTGTTGTAGTGATGATGTTTGTTATAGTGATTATGTTTGTGTTGTAGTGATGGTGTTTATGTTATAGTGATGATGTTTGTGTTGTAGTGACAATCATAGTGTTGTGTTGGTGATGGCTGTTGTAGTGATGATGTTTGTATTATAATTGATGTTGTTTGTGTTTTGGTGATGATGTTTGTGTTATAGTATTGTTGTGTTGCAGTATCAGAGTGTTGTGTTGATGATGGCTGTGTTGTAGTGATGATGTTTGTACTATAGTGATGTTGTTTTGTGTTATAGTGATGTTTGTGTTGCAGTGATAATCATAGTGTTGTTGTTGTTGATGATGGTTGCGTTGTAGTGATGATGTTTGTTATAGTATTGATTGTCTTTGTGTTGTAGTGATGGTGT